>NC_066538.1:6329925-6444925 GCF_024679095.1 Eriocheir sinensis
CGAGGAAGGGAGGAGGAGGAGGAGGAGGAGGAGGAGGAGGAGGAGGAATGGAAGGGTTACTATAAATTTAACTTGAATGATTTACAAACAATAAATAACAGAAACTCCTGGTCGCTATCACCCTTATTGAATCTATTACTAATGCAAGAAGCCAACAGCTCTCCTCCTTCACCCCCATCTCTGGCTCAATCCGCAACAGTGTATCCTTATAACTAAAGCAAGAGTCGGTTATTATATCCACTCCTTCACCTTTTCCTCTGGCTGCCGCAACAATGTGTCCATATAACAAATGCAAGAGTCGGTTAATATAATCCACACCTTCACCTTTTCCTCTGGCTGAATTTGAGTTTGTTAATCTTCCTAATGCAAGAGGTAGATGATATGTATCTCCACTATTTCAACTTTCTATCCCGTTTTCTAATGCAAGAGCTAGTCAATATAATTACTCCTTCATCTCTTTATCTAGCTTAGTTCTAAATAGGGTATCCACATAATTATGTAATGCAATTTTTTTTTACAACAAAGGATACTACAGCTCAAGGGCAAGTGTTAGTCAATATATCTATTACTTCACTTCCTCTGGCTAAATTTGAAAGTGTGTCCATCTATCTAATGCAAGAGGTTTCCAAAATATTAACTTCGTCTTTCCTCTGGCTGAATCCGTGACAGTATGTTCATCTTTCTACTGCAAGAGTCAAGGATTATTCGCGGTTCTTTCACTTTCTCGGGTCAAAAACTGGAACTGCGTGTACATATTGAATTATTCGTGTCCCCACTATTTCCCTCTTTAAATTTGCAGTGACGGCCTCAGGAATAGTTTGTCCTCTTCATAGATCTTTTTTACAACAATGGAAGCAGCTCAAGGGCAACAAAAAGAAGGTATAGAATGAAACAAGCCCGCTAATCGCTGCTCCTACAGAAGATAAAAGTGAAGAGTGGCCAAAAGAGAGGTCAATATCGGGTAGAGAGGCGTCTTGCAAAAGTTTGTTAACCCATTGGATGCGGATTTCCTACAAGAAGACATCACCAAGTTACAGGAGTGGAACAAAAAGTGGCTGCTCCAGTTTAGTGAAGAAAAATGTGAGGTCATGCATCTTGGGAGGGGAAATCCAGCATACCAATACCACATGGGAAACACTCCACTACCCACCACAGAGGCAGAAAAAGACCTGGGACTACATCTTACCAGGCTACCAGTGAAGGGATATCCAGCATACCAATACCACATGGGAAACACTCCACTATCCACCACAGAGGCAGAAAAAGACCTGGGACTACATCTTACCAGGCTACCAGTGAAAGGATATCCAGCACACCAATACCACATGGGAAACACTCCACTATCCACCACAGAGGCAGAAAAAGACCTGGGACTACATCTTACCAGGCTACCAGTGAAGGGATATCCAGCATACCAATACCACATGGGAAACACTCCACTATCCACCACAGAGGCAGAAAAAGACCTGGGACTACATCTTACCAGGCTACCAGTGAAGGGATATCCAGCATACCAATACCACATGGGAAACACTCCACTATCCACCACAGAGGCAGAGAAAGACTTGGGACTATATGTTACCAGGCTACCAGTGAAGGGATATCCAGCACACCAATAACACATGGGAAACACTCCACTACCCACCACAGAGGCACAGAAAGACCTGGGAGCATATGTTACTAGGCTACCAGTGAAGGCGAAATCCGTGCCAATCGCAGCGGACGTGTTAATGTCTCTCCAATCCTTCTCTAGTGAAGTCTGTGTTTGTATTCTCAGTGCAATATTTAATTAATGTCTATTCTTCCGTCCTTATAACGGCTCGTCCGGCGCAGTCTATCCAGCTTCAGAATACAAGACTTCATGAATATTGACGCTCCTTCGTCCGCTTCTCTGGTTCAGCCCGACGCGGCTATCAACTAAATAAAAAAGAAGAGGGATAGAAAGAAAGAGTAGGAGGAAAAGGAAGGAAGGAAGGAAGGAAGGAAGGAAGGAAGAGTAGTCCGACACGGCTTTCTCTCTCTCTCTCTCTCTAGATAGATAGATAGATAGATAGATAGAAAGATAGATAGATATAATTAGCGTATATTCCTTCATCTTTATAACGGGTATCTGAAGCAGTCTGTCCAATTTAAGAATACAAGACTTCGTGAATATTTACACTCCTTCACCCGCTTGTCTGGTTCAGCCCGACGCGATGTATCTACTAAATTACAAATGCAAGATATAATTAGCGTATATTCCTTCATCTTTATAACGGGTATCTGAAGCAGTCTGTCCAATTTAAGAATACAAGACTTCGTGAATATTTACACTCCTTCACCCGCTTCTCTGGTTCAACCCGACGAGGCGTATCTACTAAATTACAAATGCAAAATTCAATTCGTTTCCCCACTCCTTCACCTCTTACAATGGAGGGCTCTGGAACCATCTGTCCATCTTACTAATGCAAGATTTCATAATTATCTGCAGCGAGTAGCGGGCTTTTTTTATTATTGTTTCCTTTTTTTGTGCCCTTGAGCAGTCTCCTTTGTTGTGAAAAAATAAATAAATAAATAAAAAAAACTTCATCCTCTACTCTGGCTAAGCTTCGAACAATGTATCTATTCCAAATTTAATTCAGGATTTAATTTTATATCTCGACTCCATCCCGAATTGGTCGCCCCCTGAAATAGCTTGTCCAACTTATTAATGATTGAGCCAGCCAGTGTCTCCGCTCCTTCACTCCTCTCGCTGGCTAAATTTAGAACTGTGTCCATATCACTAATGCAAGAGTCTTTCCCTGCCCCCCGCTCCTTCACCCCTAAAATATATTGAACAGAAAAATAAAAAAGTATACAAATATAAGAAAGAAGAAACCAAAACAAAACAAAAATAAGAAAACAAAAATAGCAAAGCGAAAATAACAAAACAATAGCAAAAACTGTGTGAGGGAGAGAAAATAGGGAAAGGGAGAGGATATAAATAATGCCAACAGGATAAAAGCCGAAAAGAAAAGAATAGGAAAAGAAACCCATGGAAAAAAAGTAAAATGGAGGGAATAGGAGAAAAAAAGAATAAAAGAGGGGAAAAATCTGTGAAAAAGAGGAAAAAGAGAGTAGGGATAAGAACTAATGGAGACAAAAACAAAGGAACGAGAGGAATAAAAGAAAAAAAAAAGGAGTTAATGAGGGGAAGCAAAGTGAGAAAGAGGGAAAGGAACAAAGGAAAAAAAAAGGAAAAATAAAAGAATGAAACGATGAAAACAAAACGAAGGGAAAAAGAGGAACGTAGGTATACAATAAGAGATTAAAAAAAAATAGAAACAAACGAAAATGTAAAAATAACAAGTGTTAACAGCACAAAAACTGTGCTAGATCGGCGTCGCATGACCCTCCAACACACCCCCAACAATTTATATTATGCAACTAGGGGTCTAAAATGGAAAATGCTGAGAAGTTAAAGATGGCGCCACTATAAACACTTGCCTGCGCCACAACGGGCTGGGGCCGACCATCAGGTCCTACTATGAAGGCCTACCGGCGCCACAGGCCAAGACGTGAAAAAAATAAGCAAATAAATAAATAAAAGAAAAAAAACTATAATGCCATGTTGTAGGGTTCATCAGGGATAACAAATATTATTATACAATGTCATGTCTACAATGCATGGGTAAGCCAGGAAAACAACTTGAAGAAAACAACAACAACAACAAGATGGACAATCTGTTGATCGCCGATAAAAAAAAAGAAAGATGAACGAAGAGAACGAAAAAAGAACGAAAAAGTAGAATGAAAGAAATAAGAGAAAACAACACAAAAAAAAAAACGAAAACCAGAACAAACGAAAAAGTAAAAAAAGAGAGAAAGATGAACGAAGAGAACGAATAAAGAACGAAAAAGTAGAATGAAGGAAATAAGAAGAGAAAACAAAAAAATAAACAAAAAACAGAAAAAACAAAAGAAAAGGTAAAAAAAAAATGAACGAAGAGAACAAAAAGAATGAAAAATTATAATGAAGGGAAGAAAAAAGAAAAAAAGGAAAACGAAGGGAAATGTAAAAAAAGAAAAAGATTAAAGGATGGGAAGCCTACCGAGTCCATCACTTCCGCGTCCCGTTTTCTTTTCCCACACGCCTTACGGAGGGGAGACTAAGGCGGCGGAGGGACAAAGAGAGAACGAGGAGGAAGAGGAAGGGGAGGACAATGAAGGAAGGAGGAAGAGGAAGGGGTGGACAATGAGGGAAGGAGGAAGAGGAAGAGGAAGAGAGGGGAGAAAGGAATCCCAATTAATATGATCTGAATAATTCAATGGCGAGGAAGGAAAGGAGGAAGGAAGGATAAATGGATGGATGGATGAATACAAGGAAGGAAGGATGGATAAACGGTTGGAAGGAAGGAAGGAAGGAAGGAAGAAAGGAAGGAAGGAAAGAAGGAAGGAAGGAAGGGAGTGAATACATGAATGGATGGGAGGAAGGAAGGAAGTATAAATGGATGGATGAAAGGAAGGGAGAAAGGAAGGAAGGAAGGAAGGAAGGGAGGAAGGGAGAATGAATAAATGAATGGATGGGAGGAAGGAAGGAAGTATAAATGGAAGGAAGGAAGAGAGGAAGGAAGGATGGAAGGAAGGAAGGAAACATAAATGGATGGATGAGAGGAAGGAAGGAAGGAAGGAGGGAAATAAAGAAGGAAAGAAATGAAGGCAGGAAGGAAGAAGGAATTATGAAAGCAGAGAAGTCAGGAGTGAAGGAAGGAAGACGAAAGGGAAGGAAAAAATTAAAAAAAGGAAGGAAAGAAGGGAGGAAAAAAGGAAAGGAGGAAGGGATGAGTATGAAAGCAAAGGAGTTCGTGTAGGAAGAGTGACGAAATGAAGGAAAGAAGAAAAGAAGGAAGGAAGGAAGAAAGGAAGCGAGGAAGAAAGAAAGGAAGGAAGGTAGAGACGATATAGAGAACGGGAGGAATAAAGGAGGAGAGTAAACAAAGGAAGGAAAAACACGTGATAAAATAACTGAAGGAAAGAAGGAAAGAAGGAACGAACGAACGCATGAAGGAAGGGCGGAAAAACACTAATAGAGGACGAGAAGAATGAAGAAGTAAAAAAAAAAAAAAGGAAGAATGACGGAAGAAAAAATAAAATGAAAAACGAAAAAAATAAAAAAATGAAGGAAGGAAGGAAGGAAGGAAGGAAGGAAGGATGGAAAAACTACATAGAGAACGAGAAGAATGAAGAAGAAAAGTAAAAAAAAAAAGGAGAGCGACGGAAGAAAAAAATAAAATTAACGAAAAAAATGAAACTGAATGAATAACTGAAGGAAGGAAGGAAGGAAGGAAGGAAGATAAAGACGAATAAAGAGAGGAATGAAGTCTTTGGGTGAGGTTTAAACTGGGTGCCTTCAATCAATAGTCTTTCAAAGGGAGACTGATTTAAGAGAGAGAGAGAGAGAGAGAGAGAGAGAGAGAGAGAGAGAGAGAGAGAGAGAGAGAGAGAGAGAGAGAGAGAGAGAGAGAGAGAGAGAGAGAGAGAGAGAGAGTTTAAATTTCTCTTGAAGGAATTTTATTAACCTCGATGAAGAGAAAGGGAATTTATTTGCAAGATTAAAATGGAGAAGAAAAAAAAAGAAAGTGAAAAGAAATAAAGATAAGAAAGATGGTGAATTAAGTAAGTAAATAAAGTAAAAAGGAAAATAAGAAGATATGAAGAATGATTTTAAAGTGAATAAGAAAGAGAAGACTGGGATAAAGGAAAAAAATAAATTAAAAGAATGTAGAAGAAAAAAAAAGATAGAAATGAGTGACAGAAAAAATAAGAAAGATAAAATAAATAAAATAGGAGATAGAAAGAGAGAGAGAGAGAGAGAGAGAGAGAGAGAGAGAGAGAGAGAGAGAGAGAGAGAGAGAGAGAGAGAGAGAGCGGCCTATAGAAGAGAGTAAGAAGGTAAGAAAGGAGAAATAAAATATGCAACAAGGCCTTATTGCTTACAAAAAGAATACACAAGTAACCTTTCTCTCTCTCTTCATTACCTCTCCTCACCTTATCTTTACCTGGTGCTACAAAAAAAAGCTAAATGAACCGTGGGAAGCATTTGACAGGTAAGATTAAACTGACATAATTAGGAGCGTGAGTTACCTGAGACACACACACGAGAGAGAGAGAGAGAGAGAGAGAGAGAGAGAGAGAGAGAGAGAGAGAGAGAGAGAGAGAGAGAGAGAGAGAGAGAGAGAGAGAGAGAGAGAGAGAGGTTACTTATATAGACGTTATTTTATGGCGTTCGGTAAAAGGATATAAGTGAAAAGAGAAAGAAAAAAAGAAAATTTGCAAAGTGTATGAAAAAAGAAAAAAGAAGAGAACAAGATTCGTTAGTAGTATAAAAAAATGTAAAGATATAAATGAAAGAAATAAAGATAGCTGAAGAAAAAAGATAACAAGCAAAAAGACAAGAGAGGAGATAAAGAGGCAAATGAAGAAAGAAAGAAAGAGAGAAAGAAGCAGAGACAAACACAGATTTAGAAAGGAAGAAAAATATTTAGAAAAGAGGAAATATTAAGAAAAAAAGAAAATGATGAGAGAAAGTAGGAAAGAAAAGCAAAATAGACCGATGTAAAGAGAAAGCTGGAAAGAAAAAAATATGTAGAGAGAAAGCAAAAAAGAAAAGAAGGAAAGAGAGCAAGAAGCACAGAGAAAGACAGATTTAGAAAAGAAGAAAAATATTAAGAAAAGAAGAAAGATTCAGAAAAAAAGAAAGAAAATGATGAGAGGAAGTAGGAAAGAAAAGCAAAATAGACCGATGTAAAGAGAAAGTTGGAAAGAAAAAAATATATAAAGAGAAAGCAGAAAAGAAAAGAAGGAAAGAAAGAGAGAAAGAAGCAGAGACAGACACAGGTTTAGAAAAGAAAAAAATATGAAGAAAAGAAGAAATAATAAGCAAAAAAAAGAAAATGATGAGAGAAAGTCGGAAAGAAAAGCAAAATAGACCGATGTAAGGAGAAAGTTGGAAAGAAAAAAATATGTAAAGAGAAAGCAGAAAAGAAAAGAAGGAAAGAAAGAGAGGAAGAAGCAGAGACAGACACAGATTTAGAAAAGAAGAAAAATATTAAGAAAAAAAATAATAAGCAAAAAAAAGAAAGAAAATGATGAGAGAAAGTCGGAAAGAAAAGCAAAACAGACCGATGTACAGAGAAAGTTGGAAAGAAAAAAATATATAAAGAGAAAGTAGAAAAGAAAAGAAGGAAAGAAACAGAGAGAAGCAGAAAAAAAGCAGAGAAGAAAAAAATATAAAAAAAAGAAAGAAAATGATGAGAAAGTCGGAAAGAAAAGCAAAACAGACCGATGTACAGAGAAAGTTGGAAAGAAAAAATTATGTAAAGAGAAAGTAGAAAAGAAGAAACGCGTGACAGACCTCGAGAAAGAATTACTTACCATCTGCCTAATCCTTCATAGGCCTACGTATCTTGCCGCCATATTGTCTTTCAATCGTAATCACATTAACTACACACAGCCGTAACTTCTTTCATCATCTTTCCTTCATTACTTTCTCCCTTCCTTTAGTTATTTCATTACGTGGTTTTTCCTTCCTTTGTTTAGGCCTACTCTCCTTCCTTCCGTTCTCAATATTGTCTCTACCCACACCCATCCAAGAAATACGTACAGTGCTCTAATAATTACTGTCGCCTCTGATAAGAAAGGGTCGGTGAACATATAATTTTGATAACCGGTAAAAAAAAAATATCGTATAATAAGAAAAATCAGGCTAACGACGTAATTACCCTATACTCTGATAAAGGGTCACTACTCTGGATTCTAATAATAAATGGTCTAATATTAATTAAGCGTTATCTTAATATGCTGCACTGAAACGCTTATACCTATACGTAGAATTAAAAATAAAGAAATCTGATGACCTAATTACTGTACGGTTTACTCTAATTGGCGGTCATTAAATATACAATCTTGATAAACCTTAGCAAAACGATTATAAATAAACGTAGAATAAAACAGAAAGAAACCAAAAAAGCCTATTGATGAAAACTACCAGAGATCCTAATTATCTTTAACACAGTACTACGCATCGTAAAATCAACATCACCTCTGTAAAACGCTTGTAAATACGCATAGAATAAAACAGAAGTAAATTAATAAATAGAAATAATAGAACAGAAAGGAAAAAAAGGAAGAAATTAGACCACATACACAAAAAATAATAATAGCCTACTGTCAAAAAGCTCCCATAACTTCTACATATTAATAAACATCATAAACTCAACATCACGAGGACACACTTAACATAACGATGAATCACTACAGGTTAATCACGCATGTTATCTCCACCAGAAGGGAATCTCGTTAAGAATTAAGGACGTGTCTCGTAATCATCAGAGAGGCTAACAACGCACTCGGCATCACGAGAAAAAAGATTAAAAACAGCGTGACTCCAACGATGAATCACGGTACATGTTCTTTACCTTATCTGCCACAAAATGATGATAATAGTAATAGGTAATAGGAATAAAATAATAAAGAAGAAGAAGAAGAAGAAGAAAGAAGAAGAAGAAGAAGAGACAGAAGAAGATGAGGAAGACGAAGAAGAAGAAGAAAAAGAAGAAAAAGAAGAAGAAGAAGAAGAAGAAAAAGAAGAGGAAGAAGAAAGAAGAAGAAAGAAGAAGAAGAAGAGACAGAAGAAGATGAAGAAGAAGAAGAAGAAGAAGAAAAAGAAGAAGAAGAAGAAGAAGAAGAAGAAGAAAGAAGAAGAAGAAGAAGAAGAAGAAGAAGAAGAAGAAAAAGAAGAAGAAGAAAAGAAGAAGAAAAAGAGAAAGAAGAAGAAAATACAAAAAAACAATACTTCTTTAAATTATTCAAAGAGAGCCAACAAGGAGAAACATACTACGGGTGTTTAAATACAATAAATAAATAAATAAATAAACGATATATACATAGGCCTACTGCCCTGCCTTCACATTGCCTCCTGTTACCGACAAAATAAAAATAAAATAAAATATATGCCCATTATTACACATTACAATAGTTAATATCTCTCTCTCTCTCTCTCTCTCTCTCTCTCTCTCTAGCCTACTGATAAAGAGTAAACTAAAGTGGTGTTTGTTTTTCTCGTGTTGACCGTTTTCACAGTTTGACCCAGTTTCATTTTTTATCAGGCACTTTACCAGCCGTTTTGGAAGCCTCTTGAGAGTAGCTATATATAAACCCATTTGCATTAACTCCATCTGCTTCACTGATTTGCTAACTCATCCGCTGAAATCCTGTTCGTGAGCCAGTTTTTGCCTATATATCTCTCCATGCCTTGATTTATCGTGTTTGAATCATAGCTACGAGTCTAACCTCTTCCTCGGTGTAAAGACTCAAGTTCACTCACCCTTATTAATTAATCACTTTGACCCCTTTAAATACTTCAGTAAATCACCTCACGGGCTAAATCATTAATCGTCTTTCTGGTGGTAATGCTTCAATTAATCATATCGCGGACTAAATTGATCTTTTTTGGTGTGGTAATGTTCGGGAGAGAGAGGTTCGGTAGAGTGATTTCGGCGTCGGAGATCAGAACCCACACCAGTGTTACCAGATTATCGTACTCAGCCACTCAGCACATTGTATTTTCCGGTTTCTGACTCACAGCTATCGCAAACAAACACATATAAGTCACGCTTTTAACGATAACCTTAACTGGAATCTCGTTATCTGTGTTGGTAGGAGAGTTTTGGGACCTGGAACTGATAAATGCAATGTTTTCAGTACGATAATATGGTAACACTGACCCACATGCGCTCAATGTTACCAGATCATCCTATTCAGCACATTATATCTTCCTTTTCCTGACCCATAAATATTGCAGAAAACATTAGTAGTTAACGGTTTTAGCTACAGATTTAACTGAATATTGTTGTTGATGTGGGTAAGACAGTTTTGGAAATACAATGTGCACAGTCTCGTCTACACGGCCGTGCTGTGTAGACGTGCGTTGTCCTGTGCTCCGTGTGATGAGTCCGACTGTCTGGTAACCCTGCACGCCCACACAATGATCGGTATTACAAGACACTTTCGCTTCTCACATCAGCTAAAGGTCAAAGAGGGGGTCAGTCGGGTTCTAATGAGTGTTTCTTCAGGTTCACGGTACAGAGGAAGGGTCAATCTACCACCAAGGTCATAAAACTACTCCTGGAAATGCCCACTACTCCTACGAAAGCCTTGTCAAATATGTGTTATTGGGCGCCGAAATGTTTTGTAATACGGCTATTTCTAAAGGTCAAAGAGGGGGTCAGTCGGGTTCTAATGAGTGTTTCTTCAGGTTCACGGTACAGAGGAAGGGTCAATCTACCACCAAGGTCATAAAACTACTCCTGGAAATGCCCACTACTCCTACGAAAGCCTTGTCAAATCTGTGTTCTTGGGCGCCGAAATGCCTTATAATACGGCCCAAGGTCTTTCGTAGCTGGAATGCCCTAGAAGAATATATAATTCACTTTATGGCTACTAAGGGAGTCGTTTCCCCCTACAATACTACATTACTTGGTTAAACTTCATAATTCTGAGACAAAACTCCATAGTCCTCGTGTTCAAGTTACACTATACGCCCCAGTGATGTATCGGATATCCGCCTCCGCCTCCGAAGTAAAAATAATATCCGCATTACAATCCGCCTCCGCGTTTTCAGACAACAAAACCTCAGCATCTTTATCCGCCTCCGCGTTTTCAGATAATAAAGCTCTGCATAATAATCCGCCTCCGCGTCAAAGAACCGCGGAGGTTGCGGAGCTCCACCTCATCCAATACTTCTCCTTTCTCTTTTTGTCATAATCCCTTTTCTCTATTTCTTTTCATCCACGTCTCTTCTCTCCGTTCCTCTCACCCATTAGTTCCTGTTCTACTGTATTCTTCTCTCTCTCTCTCTCTCTCTCATTTATGAATATTGCATAAAAGTACTCTGTACTGTAATTGTATTAAAAAAAATCCGCTTCTGCTTCCACAACCACGGACATTGAGGTAAAAATAATTCGCAGTTGTGTCTGCATCCACAAGAATTAATATCTTACCCTCCACAGCTTTATCTGCAACCGCATTTTATGAAAACAGATATCCTGCTCCACCTCTGCCTCTGCGTAGCTCTAGAATTTGGTATCCGACACATCACTATAATTTTTTTTTTATAGTACGCCCATCTTCAAGAGAGGATTTATAAGAAGGAATAAAGGACGCAGGAGATCAATGCAGACGAATTCCAGGACAAAATCAACCAGTGGATATGTAAGAGATAACCTTCCAAGTTGAAGTTCCAACCCAGAGCATGCCCTTTTTTTTTTGGGGGGGGGGGATGAATACAAAACAAACAAATAAAGGAATAAATAAAACTGCTCAATCCCCGCCCATTTCGCAAGTTTTCGTATCATGGCATAGCACTTTACGATAAGGCGGGCAGTTATCTTCTCGTCAGCAGAAGAACTGTTGACCCAAATATTCGTGTGGAGGCGCCGCTAAAGTGCTCCCTGTTAATGTGAAGCAACCCTGACTATGACCCCTGCTCTTACCATCGCACAGGAAGCTTCGCGCAGTTGGCAACACTCATGAACACGACGCAGCACTACCGATGAATCACGACTCACGCTTTGAACTTTATCGGGTACCATCACAACGAGGAAGAGGAGGAGGAAGTGGAAGTGAATGACCGAAAGACCGACCGACCGACCGATGCTCTTTTGTTTACAAGTCCCTGATATACTTGCAGTGGCGGGCGAAGTTCAAAGTTCCCCTGCACTCCTGGACACACTGACTGATAAGGGCGTGGCCGGTGTGCGATGCCTGATTGCTACGTGTGTGCCCGCAAACCACCTCTGACCTCCCTGCTTTTTTTATATTTTTTGCAGCAGTGGAAGCAGTTCAAGGGCAACGAAAACAGGAAGCAAGAGAGCCCGCTACGCAGTTATTCTTCCGTTCCTTTATTCAATGTGACAATTACAATGAAAATAAAAAAAAAATGCTATACTACTACTACTACTACTACTACTACCACCACCACTACCACTACTACTACTACTGCTGCTGCTAGTTATAAGAATGAGAATAATGATGTTCCATAAACTATCCGTCGTAACATTTTTCTATTAATAAATTACTTTCAACATTAGCATTTAACACATTTTCGACGTCGTTATTTTTTTATTTTTTTATTTTTTAGTATTACAGTTCAGGTTATATATTTCTTTCTCAGGCAACGCAACAAACAAATTTCCCCACCAAAAGATTATGTTTCGAGCTCCTGGTGACTCTCTATTTCCTGGTTTCCACACACTCGGGAAACTCCACAAGGAACAGGTTCAACTTGGTCAAATCCGCTTTTATGGGGTTTACAGTGTTACGTAAGGAGTGAATGGACATGTTTCCGGTCATCATATTTATTTCAAATTATGTCTGTACGGATAAAATAGGCCCTACATTCAGCTATGGTACTATTTTTTCTTCATGTAAAATAGTAAATGTGGTATAAAATATGGATTAAAGTTGAGGAAAAATCACGTGACTTGGAAACGGGTGCTGATTGGGTCTCTAGGTTAGGCTAGGTAAGTTTCCATAATACTAATATAAATTCAACCTTGATTTTTCTTTTTAGTGCCCCCTCGGACTAACTTTTAATCGTGAACTCAACTATTTTCTGTAGAGCAGAGGTGAATCGGTTGATTTCACTTCCATTTTAATATATAACATATTTCCAACACTCTCAAGGTGTTCTGTAAGCACCTATAACATATCTGTTGGGCGCAGTTTGGAGCTGGAGTGGCCATAGCTGATAAAAAACAATGGACACAACACTGGTACTGTCGTCTGCTGTACTCCGCTTCAGCCTGATGACGTCACGAGCTAATGGTGGCTTCTCCCCGTGAGATGAGAAGAATTTGAGATCTCTCTCCAATATCCAGTCAACTAGCGATTTATAGGACGCAATATGTGCACTACGTTATCATTGGTACGTAAAGTAGTAGCAGTAGTAGTAGTAGTAGTAGTAGTAGTAGTAGTAGTAGTAGTAGGGAGCGAATGCGCGTGGCCGCGGTGCTCATTTCCGTCGCTGAAACGCTGGAGCCGAAGGAACGCAAGAAGGGATTAAAAATAGGTAGAATCTGTTACTTTTTTAACCTACGAGAGAGAGAGAGAGAGAGAGAGAGAGAGAGAGAGAGAGAGAGAGAGAGAGAGAGAGAGAGAGAGAGAGATCTGCTTGTCATGTAACTTACTCAAACTTTCTCTCAAGTTGATGGTCTGCTGGTCAGGAATATGCCCTTAGGCACACACACACACACACACACACACACACACACACACACACACACACACACACAAAGAGAGAGAGAGAGAGAGAGAGAGAGAGAGAGAGAGAGAGAGAGAGAGAGAGAGAGAGAGAGAGAAAAGAAGAAAAAAAAGAAGGTTAAGTAGGACATCACGAATTGGACTCGACTCTAAGGCTGGATTCGCACGAGCCACTTTTTAGTGGTCAGTGGCCGCCACAAAATAATGGTCAAAATAGAACACACACGTCTCTATGGCTGCATGGCAGTACTTTCTTCAGCGCTTTTTGCCAAGAGAGCACAGACAGCTGCTGCCTCTACGAGATCCATAACGCCACGTGCTGACCTCATTAGTGGCCGCCACTGAGTGGCTCGTGTGCATGGTGCACCTACCCACCAGTTTTCGTGGCGACCATTTTTTGTGGTCGCCACTTTTTGTGGCGGCCACTGACCACTAAAAGTGGCTCGTGTGAACCCAGCCTAAAAATACACACACACACACACACACACACACACACACACACACACGCACACCCACACGCATTCCAGGAAGAAAAAAGGTCGATGGAAACGCCTGAGAGATGCTGCAACTTTCTCTTTTTTTTCAGGCCCACGAACGAATAAAAAAAAAAAGGTTGGCCCGTCGATCCACGTCAGCACAGGATTAAAAGATGACCTAAGAAGCGGGTAGTCTTATGTTTTTTTGTGTGTGAGTGTTTTTTTGTCCCCTTAAACATTTACGGGCTTACACCCCCACATTTGGTAAGGCTTTCATAGAGGTCGTGTTAGTGTTTCAATGGGAGGTGGTTTTATGAGACTGGGGATAGTTTGACAAGGCTTCTGCACCATGAACGTGGAAATTACACTCATGAGAACCCGAATAATGTGACCTTTGGAAATTGTTGTCGTGGGAGCCGAAAGTTCTGAGAATATGGGTCTGTCTCTCTTTGCTTGTCTCTGAATCAGCGTTGCCATATTATCGTATTCACCACATTGTATTTATCATTTTTAAGCCTCAAACTCTCGTACCTACACAAATAACGAAAGAATATTAAAGTTGGCGTTAAAACTGCTATTTATTGATGTTTGTTTGTTTGTTTTTGCTGTAGATATCAGTCAGAAACTACGAAAATGCAATACGGTGTGTACGATAATTTGGCAACGCTGCTCTGAATGTAGTGAGTTCGTAAGGTCTAAATGTGTATGATAACGATATCCTTTTTCCCTCTCTTTCTTTCCTTCTTTTTTATATTTTCCTTCTCTTTGTTTTTATCATTCTTCCTCCTCCTCCTCCTCTTTTTGTCATCATGATCTAGTGCTTGGGCAATGTTCTCCGTCCCCACATTTTATTGTCTTATTGTCCAGGGGGAGGTGCCGCCCCCTCCCTTGTTGTGCTTTCCTTCCTGCCATTGTGTCTTTTTAATTTCATGGTGCTCCCTACACATGTATTAATAGTTGTATAATCACACTCTGTCCTGCCTGGGGGTTGGGATGGCATGTTCCTCCCTTCTCCCTTGTTGTTTACCTGCAACAATAAACTATCAATCAATCAATCAGCTGTTTTCCTTTCCTCCTTCATTCCTTTAACGATAAATTTGTATGAGAAATGTATGAGAAATGTATGAGAAATTAAATACTGCAGTGGAAATACAATGAAATAAAATACTGTGTAAATAAACCACTAACAATTAATAAGAGAGATCGTAAGCAACAACAACAACAACAACAACAACAACAAAGATAAAGATATAAGTAGGTAAGTATAAAAAAGTAATAATATAGATGCTACACTTAACCCAACAACAACAACAACAACAAAGAAAAAGATATAAGTAGTTAAGTATAAAAAAAAGTAATAATATAGATACTACATTTGATAACCTTCACACACACACACACACACACACACACACACACACCAAAAAAACACGTGTGGGCATCAGCTGTGAACACCAAACACACTGAAAACACTCTGGATGAAGCTTAACGAACACCACGAAACACTGTGACACATGAGGAATGGTCAATATGGACGCCCTATCACATCCGTTCTTGGGGTATTGGTTAAGTAGCTGAGGTTACTATGATGCAAGGCTGTGTTGAGTGAATAGAGGATAGAAAAAATAGAGTGTTACGAAGATAGTGAGTAAATGACGATAAAATAAATGATAAAAATGTTACAAAGATAAGTGAGTAAATGATGAGAAAATAAATGATAAAAATGTCACGAAGATAATGATGAAAGATAATAAAAGGATCGTCAACAATAATTAAAACAAACATCAGTGACTCAGGATGATAAAGATCGTAAGGGTAGGCGGTGGCCGAAGTGATAGCGTACTGGACCCACATTCGCCGCGTGATGGACGACGCGGGTTCGAATCCTCACGCTACCGCTCGGATTTTTCAGTCACCGCCGAGTGGCTTAAAACTACCCACATGCTGTCCTGAAGACCACCCATCAACCCGGTCCAAGCGAATCAAGAACGAGTTCCGGGGGGCAGCATGAGCCAATGCAAGATGGCGCCACTATAAACACTCGCCTGCGCCAGAACGGGCTGGGCCGACCATCAGGCCCCACCTGGAAGAAGCCTTGGGCCGACCATCAGGCCCCACCGGGAAGATGCCTACCGGCGCAATAGGCAATAACGTAAAAAAAAAAAAAAAAAAAAAAAAAAAAAAAAAAGAATAAGTAAGACAAATGATCCGTAACTCAAACTGTGAATAAATGATAAAATAGAGAATGAAATAATATAGCCTTTATTTGTTTAGCACTTGTCCCCTACCATTGTATCTTTTTAGTTTCCTGGTGCTACTTCCACATGTATCCTTAGTTGTATAATCACACTCTGTACTGCCTGGGGGTTGGGATGGCATGCTCCTCCCTTCTCCTTTGTTGTTTACTTGCAACAATAAGCTATCAGTCAGTCAATCAATATAAAAGATGATAGATAAGATCGTAAACAACAAATAAAAGAAACACCTATAACTCAGAAATAGGATATACGACATGAAGATACAGTTAGAGCAAATGAAAACAAAATAAAGTGAAAAGAAACGGGTACCTGGGGAAACCTGGGGAAGGTGAACTGTGGTATCCGGGATGTCAGGCCTGCCTTGTGCCCCGGGGTGATAGGTTATTCCCACCGCAGACTCAAGGGCACATTTTTTTTTCTTTTTTTTTCCTTTTTTTTTACGTCTCCGCCTATAGCGCCGGCAGGCTTGCTTGTGGAGCCTGGATGGTATTCGGCCCCAGCCCGTAATGGCGCAGGCAAGTCCTTATAGCGGCGTCATCTTCTCTTGGCCCATGCTGCCCCCCGGAACTCGTTCTTGATTCTTGGACGGTTTCCTCTAGTGTCCGGGTTGATGGGTGGTCTTCAGGACAGCATGTGGGTAGATTTTAAACCACTCGGCGGTGATTGAAAAATCCGAGGTGGTAGCGCGGGGATTCGAACTCGTGTCGACGGAGATGAGCAACGAGGCCATGCGCAGCTATGGAGTATGCCCCAAACCTTACTTTTACATTTATACATTTCTTTTATTGAGTATAGACGGCGAGTGAGTGAAGCGATGCGCCCCCGATGGTTAGTTAATTAGTTAGTTAGAAGATAAAGTTAAGAATATAAAAAATAATAATTAATGCGGTTTTTCTGTGTATTGAAGGATATTATTAATGATTCGTGGGTTGCATTCAACTATTTTCTGTTGATTTAATGTGTTTAGTAATTACCGTTTCTTGTTTTATTTTTCATTACGTCTATTTATTTTATTTATCACTTTTACTATATGTCGTGGTTTAAGGCAATGTAGTTTTCTTTGAGATCTTTTTTTTCTTTTTATCTCATTATTTCGGTGTGACAACAATTTTTCGGGTACGTTCATATTTTTTTTTCTTTCTTTCTTTGTAGGTTTTTCTTCTCTGTCTTATTGTCACATTCGTGTCTATACTATCAATTTTCCGGGTCCATTTTTTTTATTTTCTTTTTTTCTTTTGTTCGTGTGTACTCTAAGGTTGGTATTCTAAGACACGTTCACTTCCCACATCAGCTATTTCTAAAGGTCAAAGAGGGGGTCAATCGGGTTCTAATGAGTGTTTCTTTAGGTTTACAGTACAGAGGAAGGGTCAGACTACCACCAGGGTCATAAAACTACCCCTGGAAATGCCCACAGCTCCTACGAAAGCCTTGCCAAATATGTGAAATTGGGCGACGAAATGTTTTAAAATACGACCCTAAAAGTTTTCGGTTCTTCATATATTCGTTTCTTTTTATTGATTTATTTTGTCTACAGTTCGTCAATTCAGTCAATCCACAATCTCTATCCTTCATTTATCACCTCTCCGTCTGTATTACCTTATCATGGTCTATTTATCTACTTCTTTACATATTCATAAGTTTAGCTATTTGTCAGTTATAAAGTTACCATTTCCAGTGCTTAATAGTTTCTCCATCTTTTATCTCTGTTTAACTTATCTCTCTTGTCATACCCTGTTTTCTATCCTTTTTATGATCTCTTTATCTTATCTCTTTCCTTCCACTTTGCTCACACGATCCCTTCCCTTCATTCGCCTCCTCTCTTCATAACTGCTTACTTTTTTTTTCCACAGAAGAGAGGCGGGAAGAGAAGAGAGGAAGTAGAGAAATGTAAGTGAGACAACTGCTTACCCTTCTGTTTATATCATTATCAAGCTATATTGCCAGATTGTCGTACTCAGCCTCTTATATTTACCGAGTTCCGACCCAAAAACTGTCTCCTGGACCCCAGTAACGAGATTCACTTGTAATCATCGTTAAAATAGTTAATTCCTGATGTTTCTTGGCGATAGTTAGGCGTCAGATACCGGTAAATACTATACTCTGAGAGTCTGAGTACGATAACGGTGATGAAGAGGTTTATGCTGATTAGACTGAAGGTTTTGTTCTCGTTATTCCAAACATCTTCGGTCCACATTCTCAGACGCTTTCGGCTCTCACAACCACTATTTCACAAGGCCACAAAGTAGATTAGTCTGGTTCTCATGAGTGTTTTTCACATTCACGGTGCAGAAGCCTTGCCAAACTCTCGCTAGGTTCATAAAACTACCCATGTCAGGACCTACAACTTCCACGAAATCCTTATGAAATTATTATTACAGGTAACTCTCGATTTACGCGAGTGTTGTGTTCTTGGAGACGTCGCGTAAATCAAAAACAATGTAAATCAAACAAGAGGTAGGTTTCTGTCGAAAAATAAATACCATAATTTTCGGCGTATAGCGCGCATTTTTTCACATAAAAAATGCCTGAAAGTTTAGCCCTGCGCGTTATACGCTGAATGTACAAATTTTTATTTCTTCTTTGGGATGTTTTTAAGGGTCTGTTTATCGTCTTATCCAATAACAACGGCAAACTTACCTTTATTATTGTTTATAATCCTTCATAGTCCGTAGCTGTCCTATAATATGTTACCATAGAATACAGGGCGATCTAATAACTACTATACAAAGACTAAATCGGTGGAAGATCGTCCATGCCTTGCTGTTATCCCGTTTTTCCGTCGGGCGCCATTTGTATGATCTTGATCTTGATGTCACAGGTGGCTTAAGATCGTATGACTAAGGAGCAGTACAAGCTACATAAAAAATCATATTGGAAAAAAATGTCCATGTGTTCATTATCAATTATGAATATTAGTGAAAATAATGGGGTGAATATGATATCAGAAACTGAACATCATGAGTCTTGTACGAGGAGTTATTTCACGCAATTCCAGCCCGGCCGCCATTTGCATTGTTTACAAGCCACACAACCACACCCACACAACAAACAGCTGCATGCCGCGTGTCACCAGAACCGAGATATCCACTCGGGCACTCATTCTCAGCCTCTCTCGTGTGAGGAAGAAATGAGACACACCATGAGGGGCTGGCTAGTATTGGTACCGGTACCGAGCAGTCTGGTACCGGTACCGTACCGTATTGCAGGTACCGTTAGTACCGGTACTAGCGTGGCAGCGTAGGTACTGTATTGTTGTTCAAGTGGCGCGCGGGAAGAACTGAGCTCAGCTGTGTGGCCGTGTGACTCCAGTTGCGTGAGACATCTGGTGGCCACTCCATAAAATATCGCGTATAAGTGAAAAAAAACGCCTAAATTAAACATTTATTTGGATTCTGGACCCCGCGTTATTTCAAAAACGCGTAAACCAAACTCGCGTAAATCGAGAGTTACCTGTATTATTATTATTATTATTATTATTATTATTATTATTATTATTATTATTATTATTATTATTATTGTCATCATCATCATTAAAAAGGTTCCTCCCCACTGACGACCATTCCTGTTTTATGGCAACCCAAACGAGTGTTGTAAACTTCTGGGGGCAGACACACAACACAAGAGACGGTTCGCTATGAAGGCTGCACAGAATACAACACCCAACTTGTACCCTGTGGGACGTACCAAAAGCTGCCAACACAATTGAGTATGCGCGGCTAAACTCCACAAGTTGAGATTCCTCGGCCGTTGCAAAGGCTTCTCCCCGACCCTCAACAACTGTAACATAGACCATGGAGACTTATATAGTTTTACGAGAGTCCTTGACAGGGGCGCCGAGTGGACTGGGAATTATCTCTTCATAAGGACTGCACAGATCTCAGTTGCTGTTTGAGCGCGTCGTGCGGTACAAACCGGTAAATTAATAAAACGCAGTCGGACATGAGAACCCGACATCTCATTCTTCCCTTGGCTCTGTCTGCACGCACGACACGCTAAAGTAACCACGCCCTTGGGACCTGCAGTGCTAAAGACAGATCTATTAATCCTCTCAGCGCCAGAGTATGCACGCTCAATACTTGTAAATCCCCGGGTGAGCTGTGGCGCCCATGCACAATAGTGGTTTTCATAATAATTCATGGTTCACTTCCCCGGTACTTACAGACTACGAATGTATAATAGAGACCGCCTAGCCGTCTCTACTGCGCCCAGAAAACGAAACAATTCTTTTGATATGTTATACTGCAATGTAATTTTCTATCTAACAAGAGAGTATAGCATTTAACCATTACACATTTAACTTTAAGTATGATTAGAGCCTTAAGTATGGTTGAATTAAATGCACTTGTCTCGCCAAGTAATATATGCTAAGGCAGATATACAACAAAATATTCGAAGCAATTTGCTCTGGTCAGGCAGTGGCACGTTTAGAGGAGGTAGGAAGTTAATACAATACTTTAAATTCTCGAAGCAACTAGCATCGGTCAAGTTACATAGCACTTTTAGAGGACGTAGGCTAGTAGGTTGTACAGAGCCATTAATATCCATTACTACTAATACAACAAGTTTGCAGAGTCTAATCCTACTAACCAGGCTATAACAATATATTATGTATATACTTCTATTCTCCGCCTGTATTACACTTCGTAGACTCCTCGATCACAGAATAGACTTTAATACCTCATTCCTGACGTTCACACCTAGGCTACTTTCTCGTTCCCCCATTACGCATAACAAACTAATTTAGATATATGTTCCACCTGTAGTACTCTCCGTAGGCTAACAGATTACGGAGTAGACTTTATTTACTCCTTTCCTATACTTTCAAATCTACTTACTCGTTCCCCCATTACGTATAACAAACTAATTTAGATCCATGTTCCACCTGTATAGCGCTCTCCGTAGCCTATTAGATAGCAGAGTAGGCTTTATTTACCTCTCCCCTACTTTCATACCTCCTTACTCGTCCTCCCATTTATAATATTCGAGTTCTATCTATACTGTTACATACTTAATTTCATAGCCATTAGTATTCTTTGTAAGCACGTGGGTCAGGTAGCGTCGCGTACAACAGTCAGGTGGGTTAACGCTAACTAATGTGGAGATAAGGGAAAGATAACAAAACGTCGACGTCTTCAGCAACGTGTCAAACCCCATAAAGGAAAATAAGGACGAAGAAGAAGAAGAAGAAGAAGAAGAAGAAGAAGAAGAAGAAGAAGAAGAAGAAGAAGAAGAAGAAGAAGAAGAAGAAGAAGAAGTAGAAAAAAAGTAAGTGGAAGAAGAAGAAGAAGAAAAAAGAGGAGGAAGAAAAAGAAGAAGAAGAAAAAGAAGAACAAAAATTAAGAAGGAGGAGAAGAAGAAAAAGAAGAGAATAGCGTCGAGTTAACACCAGTGAGAATTTTTGTCTTGGCGTGAGAATATACAGTTTGTGACAAGCAACATGGACGGTTCAGGGGGAAAATCAATTAAGTCGTGGATTTTATGGAGAATACCGAGGTAGTTTTCTTTCTTTCTTTCTTTCTTTCTTTCTTTGGCACGTGTTCGCATGTCAGTAGAGCACGCGGCAAGCTGGGAATAGTAATGAAAATAAAAGAAATGGCTACTAAAAAAAAAAAAGAAAGGCGCCATCAAATCCGAATCGATAGTCAAAGTAATGAAAATAAAAAAAGACCTATGATGTAAATGTCAGTTTAAAATGTATATGTAAAAAAAAAAATCCAATTCAGAGTAATGAAAAAAATATCAATATAGGCCTAACAAGTTTTCGCTTTTCGG
The DNA here is from genome assembly GCF_024679095.1 of Eriocheir sinensis. Lineage (NCBI taxonomy): Eukaryota > Metazoa > Arthropoda > Malacostraca > Decapoda > Varunidae > Eriocheir > Eriocheir sinensis. The sequence goes on from NC_066538.1 coordinate 6,351,710, forward strand.
AAAGTCAAAATAAAAAAAAACATCAAATCCAAATACATAATCAAAGAAATGAACGTAAACGATGTATGGCAAGTACTTTTCGCTCTCCAAAATGCCAGACAACACAACCAAACACAATAAACAAATAAAATAATGAAAACAAAAGAAACCACAATTTTCAATCACGAGAATGACCCCCCCAAAAAAATCAAATTAAACAAACATTATACTTAAACTCTATCCTAAAAATGAACCACGACAAACCCAGGAATCTGATAAATAAACACAAAAACACTGTAATTATGTCTCCTATAGCAAGGACACGTGACAGACAGGAAGTAAGGGCGGGGAGATAGAAGACAGGAAGCTGGAACATAATTATAAACAAACTGCCCTCTCTCTCTCTCTCTCTCTCTCTCTCTCTCTCTCTCTCTCTCTCTCTCTCATTCAGCCACTGTATTAATAGTTGTATAATCACACTTTGTCCTGCCTGGGGGTTGGGATGGCATGTTCCTCCCTTCTCCCTTGTTGTTTACCTGCAACAATAAACTATCAATCAATCAATCAATCTTTTCACCAACTCGTTCACTCTTACGCTCGTATCCAATGAAGTCCTCCTCTCTCTCAGTTGTTTACTCATTTTATTGACTCATTCACTTTCATACTCACATTCAATCAAATAACTTTCTCACTCACTCTCATTCTCGCATTCTGTCAAATCACCTTCTCCCTCTCATTCTCGCATTCTGTCAAATCACCTTCTCACTCATTCTCGCATTCTGTCAAATCACCTTCTCACTCTCATTCTCGCATTCTGCCAAATCACTTTCTCACTCACTCATTCACTCATTCTTGCAGTCTGTCAAATCACTTTCTCGTTCACTCATTCTTCCATTCGGTCAAATCACTTTCTGACTCATACATTCACTATCACCTGCATACATTTTTTTTTCATTCACTCAATGTCAAAAAATCACTCGCTGTTCTCTCCCTCTCACACGCACTATCAAGTCACACTCACTCGTCACTCACTCCATTATTCATTTACTCACTCATTCACTCCCTCACTCCTTCGCTCACTCATTCTTGCATCCTGCCAAATCACTTTCTCATTCACTCACTCATTCTTGCATCCTGCCAAATCCCTTTCTCATTTACTCTCATTCTTGCATTCGGTCAAATCACTTTCTCATTCACTCACTCATTCTTGCATCCTGCCAAATCACTTTCTCATTCACTCACTCATTCTTGCATTCGGTCAAATCACTTTCTCACTCATACATTCATAATCACTTGCATTCACTCGTATTTTTCTTCACTCAGACACTCCCAATGCCAAAAACTCATTCACTGTTCTCTCCTTCTCTCTCATTCAGTCAAGTCATTCATTCACTCGTTAATCTCACAATTAAGCGCATTCACTCGTCACTCATTTACTCACTCCTTGCTCCCCTTACCTCAGTCTCACGGAGTCATCGGGCCGCCAGTAGCTACAGTGAATTTGTTTCCCTTTACTATTTACGAAGAACTTGCTCTCCGGCCCCACCCTGCTCTGTATGGTGGTGGTGGAGGCGGCGTGCTCCCTTGGCTGAACCTTGCTGGACATGACTGAGCGAGTGGAGTGTCCCGGGGTTCGAAGAAGGATGTTCCGAAGCGGCGAAGCGAGGTTTTGAAACGGTAGGAGTCTTTTCACTATCCCCCTTATCTGACACTTGTCCATTGATCCTAAAATGGGTTAGTAGGTGTAATTCATGTTTTTTCCTTGAGTTTTACATCTTTAGAGTGAGTTTTGGGGTTAGTTTAGCGAGTTTATGAGTCAATAGGCGAAGTGAGGAGTGTGAGAGGAGGAGCGGCGCGTGTGCCCTCCCTGGAAGTCCAAATACAAATGCCAGTTGATAGCGCGTTCCTCTCCCATGCTCTCGTACCGCACCGCAAGTTATCGTACCCTTTATCGTTCAACACACTCATCTTCGCCCCCTAAGTCACCCAGTGTGATTAAAATACGCTACGTGTGTATATAACTATAGCTAATGGAAGTATGTGGCTTTAGTATTGTTGCTGGGTTATCGTACGCCCGCCAGGCCCGCGCATTGCACCTTAGCATAGCAAGATACATAAGATTTTTCCCTTAACAATAAGGGCATAACAAAAAAATCTCATAATATAAAAACCCAAGAAAATGAAAATGCAAACTATAGCAGTAACCAATCCATAACTACCACTATAATACCGTTTTGTAATGTAATAATAGTGATTCAGTCTTACATTAAAATTGATAGCAGTGATGATGAGATACAAATATTAGTAGGATGAAAGTATCCGATCAACCAGGCAACCAGACATTATAAACACACCTAGATTACAAAAAAAAATCATTAATATTTCCTCTACATACACCTGAGAAGTGATTATTAACTTGCCTCATGAAATACAAGCAAGAAAAGATTATAAACTCGTCTATATTACAAAAAAAGTCATTAATATTTGCTCTACATAGCTACACCTGAGGAGTAATAATTAGCTTGCCTCATGAAATACAAACAAGATTATAAAATACGTCTATATTACAAAAACTCTTTATTATTTGGTCAGATAACAGGATTTCACGTCTAGCACATACACCTGTGAAGTATTTATTAGCTTGCCTCTTAATTAAATATCTCTACCTCTATCTTGTATTAAACCTCGATGGCGCACGGACGAAAGAGTAAAAACCTTTGTACAGAACGTAAACAACACACACAACATTAACTAAACCTGATAAGCAAATAAACCAACAGTGATTTTTCTTCTTCTTCTTTGTTGCAGTGAAATGAGCAATGATTGACTCCGTTCTCGCTGCTTCTTTTATACGGGTCATTAATGTAAAAAAATAAAGGTTAATGATGATTTTTTTTAATGGTAGTATATTATATATTAATGAAAAATCTGCCATCACATTTATGCACTGTTACGAAATTCAGGGTGGTGGTGGTGGTGGTGAGAGAGAGAGAGAGAGAGAGAGAGAGAGAGAGAGAGAGAGAGAGAGAGAGAGAGAGAGAGAGAGAGAGAGAGAGAGAGAGAGAGAGAGAGAGAGAGAGAGAGAGAGAGGAGAGAGAGAGAGAGAGAGAGAGAGAGAGGAGAGAGAGAGAGAGAGAGAGAGAAGAGAGAGAGAGAGAGAGAGAGAGAGAGAGAGAGAGAGAGAGAGAGAGAGAGAGAGAGAGAGAGAGAGAGAGAGAGAGAGAGAGGGGGGTTTGGGGGGTTTTTTTATGCATTTTTCAGTATATAAAAAAAATAAATAAATAAATAAAATACTTGAAATATAAATGCCAAGCAAATAGATGAAAAATAACCCAACCATAACAAGTTTAATAATTCCATCTTGCAATATAATAAAAATGATAACAATTTTATCTCAACAAAATAATAGCTATGCATGATAACAAAAAAATATAATACAAATAATGATAATAATAATAATAATAATAATAATAATAATAATAATAATAATAATAATAATAATACAACAATCTACTTCATAAACATTAAATTGTGACAAAAATAAGTGTTTCCATTTATGTATTTGTGGCCTCACGGAAAATACTATGCGTTGTGATAATACACTTCTTTGTGACTTAACACACACACACACACACATACACACACACAGCACTCAGCGGAGGGTGTTTCTATCAATATTGCACAAGTTAATTTTTCCACTGTGTTGTTTCTCTTTTCAGCATATCTAAAATCACACGCCATTTTGCGGTTATCAGATACCTTAAATAGCATATTTTTACTGCGCAAAGCAGGTGATGTCACTTACTGTGACTTCGTGAGCTTTCATATTTATCTATTTGTGTATATTTCATGGAGGCAAAACTTACATTACTAGTTTCATTTTTACTAGTGACAAGAATTTGGGACTGTTTATCACAATAGAATTTCACTCAATTAAGTGAATCAGATACCATAGAAATATTACCAGTGTGTGTATGAATGAATACAAAGATAAGCACATACTTTGATTTAGCTCTAGGATGTCTCGTGGATCATTAATAAATAAAATAAAAAATCCAGATAAGCTACTCTTTAGCCCACTACCGCCTCTCATAGCACAAAAACAGTCCCTCTGCAAGTTTGTACCCCACACTTGGTGACGTTAGGTGTGCCTATTTCATCTTATTCAATGTTCTGTTGAAAAAAGAGAATACCTATAATTTTAGTTAGTTTTTGGTTACAAGGATTCTTTAAGTGGTGGATGAGTGGAATAGGCTTAGCAGTCATGCAGTGAGTGCCAATACAAGTCATATTAAAAAATACATTAGATAAATTCATGGACAGCGATATATGGTGGGGTTAGATTCACGGGAGCTTAGGTTCACGGGAGCTGCCTCGTACAGGCCTACCGGCCTCTTGCAGACTCCTATGTTCTTATGTTCTTATTTATTCAGCTTATGTCAATTTGCTAAAACCTCCCACTTGTTTATCTCATGTTCATCATATTTGTTGCTCTTATGTTCACCAATTCACTCACTACAAACTCCTTCTTGTGCCTCAAATACAGTGATGGAGCTCCTCACATCCTGTTTGTGGGAGCATGTCACAGGATGCCTTTAGAAACACTTACAACCCTCCTCTGACCCACTCATTCTCTTTACGAAACCAATGGAAACCAACTATGCTTAAAACCCTCGGGCACTTAAACCCTCGTCACAATGATCCCACAAGACCCATAAGACAGGTGTACAGACAGTTCTCTTGATTCCAGGTAAAACAAAAAGTTGCATCACTAACACACACACACAGGGCCGTATTACAAGTCAAATTTGAGAAGTATCGGGTCCCTACAGAGTTCAGGATGAATAACTGTAGGGACCCAAAACTTCTCGGATTCAACTTGTAATACATCCCCTAAACCAACCTCTGTAGGGACCCGAAACTTCTCGAAGCCGACTTGTAATACAGCCCATATACCCACACACACACGCACACACACACACCAACACCGACACCCACCTCTCAAACCCACACCCACACCTACCTCATACATTTGTACGCGTTATCTTCCTTAAACCTAGCATTGGCAATTCAAAAACTATGCTCTCTCTAAATATAATACAGTATTACACTTAAGGCAAAAGTGGCATTAGTAGTAACTAGAAGCGCACACACACACACACACACACGCACACACACACACGTCAGAGATCCTACAATATAAAAGCTAAATGGACAGCGTAGCAGAAATCGTGGATGGAGTATCTTGTAACCCATTCTTTCTATAGAGTATGTTTGCCTATTCACATGTATAGAGAGAGTTGAAAATCACGGATACACCTTGTAAAATAATTAACAAACTTCACTACAACTACTCAATTTTAATGTCTCAGTTCAATTTTCTACATTAAACTCTTTCCAGATATGTGTACTAACTGATGTGGGGTTTTTATATTGGAGAATTTACCTGTCAGAAAGATGAATCGAAGTCCCTCAAAGGCTTGCATGAGTATTATATTAGAGTTCCAGATAGTGTTACCAGCAGCTAAGAATACAACTGGCAACATGGTAAAATGCATCCTTCAAGACCTGGGCACTGTATTTCTGTTAAGTTCATGATTAAAAAAACAACTTGCCAAACCTGGATGTTGTATTTCTGCCAAGTTAATGAATAAAAAACAACTTGCTAAATCTGGACGTTGTATTTCCGCCAAGTTAATGAATAAAAAACAACTTGCTAAACCTGGATGTTGTATTTCTGCCAAGTTAATGAATAAAAAACAACTTGCTAAACCTGGATGTTGTATTTCTGCCAAGTTAATGAATAAAAAAAACTTGCTAAACCAGGATGTTGTATTTCCGCTATGCTAAAGATTAAATGAAAGACTTGCCTTGACTTACTACCTGCTGGCTCACTTCTATTTCTGCTTAGTTACTATTGAGAGGATGTAATCTTCTTACTGACCACCTGTTGGCTCTGTTACATTTCTGTTTTGTTACTAATAAAAAAGAACGCTACTAGTTTTGCGGTTACCTACAATCAGTTGGCTCACTTTCCCTTGCAATAGTTTTTACATAATCGTATCATGACTGTGTTTCATGGTATGGCCATTGAAATGAGGTGATGATAAAGGCAATGAGATTCGTTGGATGGGATGAAGAAGGGAGGAGTGGAAGCATGTCTTGCCTCATCCCTTACCACACACACGTAAGACTCATACTCTGACAACCACTGCAAGGGAACGAACAAGTCAACGCTGGATGGATGGATTAACCAGTGTGTTTGTGTGTGTTTGTGTTTGTGTGTGTGTGTGTGTGTGTGTGTGTGTGTGTGAAGCAGTGACCAAACAGTACCATGTAGCAGGGTTCGTCTAGGTACAAATTACACTCTGGTATTGGGTCACAAAAGCCTCCTCACTGAGATGCCACTTCACAAAGAGATAACTGAATCCCAAGCAGCAGGAGGCACACATCAAGAAGCTTGTGGAGGCAACTCTTAACCCGGTAGCAGCGACGAGCCAAATTTGTGGCTTTACCGTGCAGCAGCGACGGGCCAAATTTGTGCCATATAAACCCCCCCGAAACAGATGATGCATAAACTGATCACAAATGCTTTGATACATATTATGAAATGGTCTGTGTGAGTGACGATTTTTTCTCATTTTTCTCGCTTAGAGGGACCATTAAGAAACATGATCCCCTGCTACCGGGTTAAAAACAAAACAAGACCAGTAATAAAATCTTTAATAACACTGCCTAACGGAACCCTGCTAATTCCTGCTTGTCATGCCGTTACACAGAATGAACAAAAATAAAATACACCTGATTTTTTAAATGTCGTATATTAGCATTTTTTGAGTCGTGTGGCTAGTTTGGCTTTTTCATTCAATGTTTGGGACGGAGTTAGTTAGAAGGGTTGGATTTTCAGAGTTCAGTCGACATTACTAACCCTTCGACGGCGGCAGTATTTGAAGAGTAGCTCCCCCAAAATGAATCGTCTATATATATAGTCACTGCCGACCTTAGGACCGCAGCATAAGTATAGTTACATCACATAAGAGGTGTTTTAACTATCGTCTATATATAGGTGTTGTTATATTTCTGCCATACAAAACTAACTGACGGAATTTTGGGCTGTCTATATATATTTCCACCAACACCATCAGTCGTAAAAGATGACATAAAAAATCAACAAAGCCAACTAACCACACCCCGAAAAACAGGTCAAAATAAGACAAATCAGCCACATTACTGTTGATGGAGACTGATACGAGACTAAAAAAAATCAGGCATGAGAGAGAAAGAAAAAGAAGCAATATCTGTATACAAGTGGATCATGGTGACTGTCCTTCCTTAGCTTATAACAACTGTAGCTGCCACTTGTGCCCACAACCAAAACTCCGGCGGTTCAGACGACCTAACAACCACTGAGGACAGGCTTCGAGAAATGACGGGTTGTATTATATGTATCACTGCGAAAGAGAAAATGTAATAAAATAATGTGTTGTATTGTCACTGAAAATGTAGAATGTAAAAAGTGCTGTATTTTATGGATCACTGCAATGTTAAGAAAATGTAAACAAGAATAATGCTGTGTTGTATTGTATCACTGAAGATGTTAAATATAATATAAATGTGTTGTATCAAATGTATCATCACTTCAATGTCAAAAAAAAAAAAAAAAAAAATACAAACAAGAGTAATGATGTATTGTATTGTATCACTGAAAATGTTAAATGTAAAATAAATGTGCTGTATCAAATGTATCATCACTGCAATGTAAAAAAACAACAACAACAAGAATAATGATGTGTCGTATCATATCACTGAAGATATTAAATGAAAAAAAAAAAAAAGTGTTGCATCATATGTATCATCACTGCAATGTAAAAAAAAAAGTTGTATTACATGTGTTACAGCAATGCTAAGAAATACATTACAAAAACTGAAGTGTATTATATTTCTCAACATAAAGAAATATAAAGAAAATACACAAGAAAACAAGGTGTCGTATTATATGCATCAATACAACATCAAGAAAATTAAAAAGTAAAGAAAAAAAGGACATGTTCTATTAATATATGTATCACTGCAACACATATAAGGAAACCTATATACAGAAAACAACAAAAAATAGCTCTAACTACGAGTAACTTCCAGAATATATATCACACGAGATCACACACATCGGTACTTAATAAAACCAAAGACGACGGAAGCAGAAGAAGAAAGAAGCATATCGCCGAGACGGAGAAGACAGGAGGAAGGTAGGGAGACTTAGCTTACTTTATACAGAGGCCTCCACAGCACAGAGTCATTGATTGTATGTTACTACTAGTACTTATGGCACCACTTGGCTATCACACTCACTGAGGCTTGTCAAGTGAGGATTAGAACACAACACCAACCAACCAGTCACCCTTTCAACCGATCAACCAACCATCCAGTCAACCCATCAACTAACCAGTCACCCTCTCAACCTATCAACCAACTAACCAGTCAATGAGTTAGCCAATCAACCTATCGACCAACCAGTCACCCTTTCAACTGATCAACCAACCAGTCAATGAGTCACCCAATCAACCTATCGACCAACCAGTCACCCTTTCAACTGATCAACCAACCATCCAGTCAATGAGTCAGCCAATTAACCCATCAACCAACCAGTCACCCTTTCAACCAATCAACCAACCAGTCAATGAGTCAGTCAATTAACCCATGAATCAACCAATCAACCAACCAACCAATCAATGAGTCAGCCAATTAACCCATCAACCAACCAGTCACCCTTTCAACTGATCAACCAACCAACCAGTCAATGAGTCAGCCAATTAACCCATCAACCAACCAGTCACCCTTTCAACCATTCAACCAACCAGTCAATAAGTCAGCCAATCAACCCATCAACCAACAAGTCAACCTCTCAACCTATCAACCAACTAACCAATCAATGAGTCAGCCAATCAACCCATCAATCAACCAGTCAACCATACAGACATACGCAACATTCCCCAGCGTTTGCAAAATTAAGTAACTGTTGCTCTTCTCGTAAAAAGTCATGAATCGCCTTATTTGTTGAAGAAGTTTAAAGCCGCCAGTCAATCACTAACGGCATTCAAAAATTAATAAACGCCACGATAACAGTAATGGTGAGAAAGCTTCGGTGTTACTCTACTTAGCGTCAGCCTCGATTCTGATGCCCTGGTCTCCAATACTGCGACTGCTTCCTCTCAATGCAACCTGACTACTGAACCATCTCTTTGACTCTCCGATCTCCCTTCTTTCTCTCTGCCTCACTTTTTTCAACCTTTCGTTTCTCCCTCCTCGACTTCACTTTTTTTTTTTTCTTTTCTTGGACCCTTCCTTGCCCTGTCTCACTCTAAGTCCCCTAAAGCTATGACCAGCCTCTCCTTGGTCCTTAATCACTGTCCTCATGTCATGCACCACCTGTGTTTCCTTCATCGTCTCCTTCTCTGTCGCATCTCACTCTGTCACCTCCTTCCTATCTGTGGGCTGTCTTGGTCTGCCTTGCCTTCCTCATCTTATGTCTACTCCTCCTTTTCCTTCTCATCCTCCTCTTTCTTTTGCTTCTTCTCATTCTCATCTTCCTCCTCTTCCTTCTCATTCTCATTCTTGTCCTCCTCCATCTCTTCCCTCTCTTCATTCTTGTCTTCCTCCTCTTCCTTCTCCTCATTCTCATCCTTGTCCTCCTCCATCTCTTCTCTCTCTTCATTCTTGTCCTCCTCCTCCTCTTCCTGAACCCACCTCATCATACTCATTCATGTAGCAAGCAAATGGAGTGATGATTCATGTCTTCACTCACTTCCTAAACATAAAACTACAGTCAAGAAATACTGAATAAATTTTACTCTAACACAGGGCATCATTGTTATAGTTAATTCACGTTGTTAATAATGTTATGGTTGTTATTATGTTATTTGTTATTATTACTGTTATTGTTATCATTAGTGGTAAGTTAGATTTAAAGGACATAATGAATAATAATGTGAATCTATGCGTACGACACCGAATGCCTCAAAAGATATAGAAAAATAAATCGTAAACTCTTTGTGCATTGTTACCAGGGTCATCTGACAGTGAACAAAACAGCCTTAAGCCCCGTTCACACTGTGTCGACTCTGGGCCACGACAACCCGGCAACTCGGGGTATACGAGGTCTTGGGTTTGAAATGTTGATGTGAAAGGGTCGCATATGGTCGAAAAGAGGTCAAGAAACAATCGCCGGATGCTGAGTCGGCACAGTGTGAAGGGGGCTTAATAGTCGCTGGGTTGTCGCGGCCCAGAGTCAGCACAGTGTGAACGGGGCCTTAGGAAATTATTTTAAGTGTTTGGTGATCAGACTATTGTTGTGCGAATATACTTATCTCCAGCAGAACCCAAAACACAATTGCATCTCTTCCTCTTTCATGTTTTCTTCCTCTTCATGATCCTTATTTACCTAACCTATCAATCTTTTTACATCACCTTCTCCTCTTCCTCCTCCTCCTTCTCTTCATCAGAATCCTCATAAATCTCACTATATTCTTTCCTTTTGCCAATTTCTTCCCCTCCTCCTTTTCAAAATCTTCATCTGCCTCAATCTATTTCATTATCTTCATCACATCCTCCTACTTCTCCTCTTCAAAATCTTCATATACCTTGCTCTATTCCTCCTTTCTACCACCTCCTCCACTTCTAAATCCACATATCTCTCACTTTCGTCCTTCCTTTCACTATTTCCTCCTCCTCTCTCTTCTCAAAATCCTCATCTACCTCATTCAATTCCACCTTTTCTATCATCTCCTCCTCCTCCTCCTCCTCCTCTTCAAAATCCTCTTATACCTCACTCTATTTCTCCTTCTCGCCTTCTACTCTTCCATATCTTCACTATCTCAATCTATTCCACCTTTTCCATCATCTCCTCCTCCTCCTTCTTTCAAAATTATCTTATACCTGACTATTTCTCCTTCTCACCTTCTACTCTCCCATATCTTCACTATTTCATTCTATTCCATCTCTTTCACAACCTCCTCCTCTTATGAAAATACTAATCTTATACACATATACAAAACCCTACAAATCCCAACACGTTTCACCACCATGCACCCAAATGTCAAGGAAACTGTGAGTATATAAGGACAAGCACTCCAGTCCCATGACAATCCATTATCTCCATTTCTGTCCATCCATACTTAAATATCCACTCTGTGCTTGCCTTCCTCTTTGCATTACTTCAAGTTCAACACAAGCCAAGAATACACATAGGCATTATATACTCATACCTATACATCTCTGAACCTTAAACATAAACAGCACGGCATGTCTCCCATCCCACCCTAACTTGTCGCTTCATGGACATTCCCTTCTGTTGCTTGGTCTTGCCCCTTAAAGAGCACGTTCAAATCCCACTCAATCTTAAGGCGACACATGATAGCTTTATGAAGGGTTACATTAATATCGCTATCTGTTCTTGCCTTACTACTGGTCTCTCTCGGTTTCATTTTCACACACACACGATAGCTCTACAAAGGCTTACAAACGTACATATCATTTTCTGTCCGTGCCCCCATCACTTCAGCTTCACATGGAAAACCTCACACATACAGGAAAGAATTACAACCCCATCACATCCCCTTCTCACACTAGACCTTTGAGTGCTTTTGAAACCCAACAAAGATCTTAAGATGTAGCAAAAACTTCTACTCTCCTCAATTCCTCAATATAGAGATCCCATTTACCATCACATCATCATCATCATCTTCTGTTTAACATCACATTTTCCCATACAGCAGATGATACACTACCAACTATGTCTGTCCAATGCCTGAGCCTATCCAAAGTCTAGTGCTGCCAAATCCTCTTCAGCACACCGCCTCCATGTCTTCCTTGGCCTGTAGGGTGAGTGACAACCTGGTACTTCCACCCAAACAGCTCTCTTCTATGCCTCACCATCCTCTCTTTTCTTCACATGCCCAAACCACCTCACTCTCCTTACTCTCATCACTGTAATCCGCTCACAATCCACATCTTGCCACCTCCTCACTGGACACCCCATCTCTCCATGTGAACCCAGCCACATACCACAACATTACAACCCCCTCACATTCCTCATCTCACAGCTCCTCTTGGCATTCCACTGCAGCCACAAAGATAACCACTCAACGGGGAGGGAAACACACAGCCACGTCCCACCACATAAAACCCCCACACATACCGACTGATGTGCCTCCTGGGAAAGCTTCAGGATATAAATAGCCTCCTCGTCCCCTTCAGTAGTCGATGTCCACCTTGTTCTTTGTGTCCTCCTGCGCAAGCTTCATGAGGGACTTCTTGACCCTGAGAGCCGTCAGCCTCACATTGGGGTTCTGGTGCCAACACTCACGGATGATCTTAGACATCCCCGCCAATACCTGAGGAGGGAGACGGTGGGTGAGTGGGTGAGTAGGTGGATGAGTGAGTGAGGGACGGAAGGAAAGGGTGATTTTAAGACATCCCTGCCAATGCCTGAGAATGGAGATGGTGGATGAGTGAGTGAGGAAGTGATTAAATGGGTGAAAGGGTGAGTGAGTGATAAAGTGAGTGAGTGGATGAGTTTAAGACATCCCTTCCAACAACTGAGGAATAGGAGGGAGATGGTGGGCGAGTGCATGAGTGAGTAAGATGGTGTGAATGAGGGAGGGAGTGATTAAGTGGGTGAGTGGATGAACTAAGACACTCCTGTAAATGCCTGGAAGTTGGAGGGAGAGATTGTGGATGAGTGAACAGGTGGGTGAGTTAATGGGAGAGTGGGTGGGTGGATGAGTGACTAAATCTTAAAGTAGTGATGAGGGACAAGGGAATGAATGATAGTAGCAAAGATCAGGGAAAGAAAAGACTAAAATATGAAAGACAGAGACAAACTGAATAGCCCCGACAGACCAAGTAGGTGCAACCCAACTTCACAACCCAGGGAGACCAAACAAGACCAAGCAAGCACACACCGGGTCGGAGGTCCATCGGTTGGGAATCATGGGTCTCTGCTGGTCCACACACACCACCTTCTTCATGTCATCAAAGCTGGGGTCGGACGGAACCTGGTCATGGAAGGGGACACGGTACTCATCGACGAGGCCGTTCGACACGTAGCGACGACACACCTCCCACAGCACGAGTCCCAACGCGTAGATGTCAACCTTGCGGAATGACTCGAAGACGCTCATGTTGATCCTGGGGGTGAGGGGGAAGAGAGGGATGATGAGTTGAGTTGAGAATGCGTCATCGGAGCTACATAGAAAACAGGGTGTCCGAGAAAAGAATGAAGGGGATACTCTCTGAATTATGTCTTCTATGCATTCTATCGTCTGTGTTAAGGGAGATTATGGGTCTTAGGTACCAAGAATAATGGGTATAAATTATGTGCTGAACTGTAGTCATTGGGATATCTCTTTAAAGGCAACAAAGCGAACACACTCATCCTGATTCTGAGGGTGAGGAAGAAGGATGGAAGGGGTTAAAATGTGAGTGTGTCTTTGTCTATCTCTCTCTCTCTAGGTGAATTTAATGTATCTTTTTACATCTCTAAGGCAAAATGTATGTTTCCGTAATGTCAAGTATTTATCTCGTATTTTTTTGTCTAACCTCAAGTGAATGTATCTTTTAATGTCACTAACGAAAAGTAAATGTATCTTTATATCTCCCTTGAAGGTGAAATGAATGTATCTTCTATGTCTCTCTAATATCAAGGGAATGTATCTTCTTATATCTCTCTAAGGCTAGTAAGTAAATTTATCTTTTTATCTTTCTCGAAGGTAAATTTAATGTATCTTTATATCTCTCAATAAGGTCAAGTAAATGTATCTTTCTGTATCACTCTAAGGCAAAGGGAATGTATCTTATTCTATCTCTCTAAGGTCAAGTAAAAGTATCTTTCTGTATTTCTCTAAGGCAAAGGGAATCTATCTTTATCTCTCTCTCTAAGGAAAAGCAAATCTATCTTTCTGTATCTCTCTAAGGAAAAGTAAATGTATCTTTCTGTATCACTCTAAGGCAAAGCTAATGTATCTTTTCCTATCATTCCAAGGAAAAGTAAATGTATCTTTCTGTATCACTCTAAGGAAAAGGGAATCTATCTTTATCTCTCTCTCTAAGGAAAAGTAAATGTATCTTTCTGTATCTCTCTAAGGAAAAGGGAATCTATCTTTATCTCTCTCTCTAAGGAAAAGCAAATCTATCTTTCTGTATCTCTCTAAGGAAAAGTAAATGTATCTTTCTGTATCACTCTAAGGCAAAGCTAATGTATCTTTTCCTATCATTCCAAGGAAAAGTAAATGTATCTTTCTGTATCACTCTAAGGAAAAGGAAACCTATCTTTATCTCTCTCTCTAAGGAAAAGTAAATGTATCTTTCTGTATCTCTCTAAGGAAAAGTAAATGTATCTTTCTGTATCTCTCTAAAGCAAGGGGAACAAAATCTCTATCTCTCTAACATCAAGTTGGGGACATACACAAAGCTGCTCACGGCCTCAGCGCTCACTCCCTGACGCACATCACCACCTCAGGGTTACTCACGACTCATTGAGGACCTCAGGGCTCATGTATCGCTTGGTGCCGACACGCGGGTTGTTGCTTATGTTGATCTCGCCGGTGGTCTGAGTGTGCATCACCGCCAGGCCGAAGTCAGCGATCACACAGGCGCCTGAGTGTGACTGTGTGTGCCAGGGAAGGTAGAGACTGTTACTGTGTGTCGCGGTAAATATTGGTCTGGTGCTCCACTAACAAACATTTCAATTGGGTACCTTGCTAACAGACACTTCAGCTGACCTATAGATGCTTGACTTTAACCCAGTAGCAGTGACGGGCCAAATTTGTGGCTTTACCGTGTACCAGCAACGGGCCAAATTATTGTTTTGACATAAACCCCCCAGAATAGAGGATGCACCAATTGATTACAAATGCATTATCTATTATATAATGATTTGTATGAGTGATGATTTTTTCTCATTAATTCGCTTAGAGGAGCCTTTAAAAACATGATCCCCGCAGCTACTGGGTTAATAGGGAGGTTGCAAAAGACTAAGCACAATGATGAGCTACAATTACAACAAAAAAACAAAACATAAATATGGGTGTGAATAAAGAGGCTATGAAACACTGAGCAGAATGATGAGCTACAAATAGAACAAAAAACAACACAAATATGGATGTGAATAAAAAGGCTATGAAAAACTGAGCAGAATGAGGAGACTAGCAAAACTAAGCATACATGGAGCCCTTCAAAACATGTTGAAAGAATATCACTGTGTATACCACCTCAAACCAACACTAAAACAACACCTCCAAGAAGAAAACACCAGCTAGTCACGAGGAGTTACTACTAAAAGAAGAAATTACCACCAGGAACACAAGAGGACATAGTAAAAAATTGAGGAAGGGAAGATGCTTGAGACATAAAGAAATATAGAGGTTTGGAACAGACTAAGTGAGGATGTAGTATCGGCGAGGGGTGTGCAAAGCTTTAAGGAAAAGTTGGATAAATATAGATACGGAGACGGGACCACACGAGCGTAAAGCCCAGGCCCTGTAAAACTACAAGTAGGTAAATACACCCACACCACACCCAAACCCACCTTCACCAATATATTCTTGGACTTTATATCTCGGTGGGCAATGGCTGGCTTCCCCTGACTACCGAATATCTCAGTGTGGAGGTGGAGGAGGCCGTTGATGGTGGAGAGGGCGACAGTGATGAGGCCCGTGTGGTCGAGGGTGTGGGTGGTGAGGTAGTCGTGCAGGGAGCCGCGCGGGTGGTAGTGTGTGACGAGCCAGAGCTGTGTGCATGACCCTCTCGACGTCATGTCCGAGCCGTAGAAGCCAAGGATGTTCTCGTGGCGTAGAAGAACCGTGCTGTGGGTGAGGTGGGGAGTGGCTGAGTTAAGGTTAAGTGAGAGAGTGGAAAGTGGGTGAATGGGAGAATGGAATGGATGGAAAGAGAGAAAAATGAGTGAGTGAGGAGTGGATAGGTGGGATGGATGGGTGACTGGGTGACTGGGATGGATAGAAAGAGGGAAAAATGAGACTAAGGGGAGTGAGTAGGAGTGATGCAGGTTTGGAATGGGTGAGAATGATTGGGAAAGAAGAAATGGAGACAGACAGACAAGAAGTAGAAAATAACAGACTGGAAGAGGGATGAATGAGGGAGTGGTTGAGTGGATAAATAAGATGGATAGCAGGATAAATGAGAGAGGGAGGAGTAACTAGGAGTGATGCAGGTTTGGAATGGGTGAGAATGACTGGTAAAGAAGAAATGGAGACACACAGACAAGAAGTAGAAAATAACAGACTGGAAGAGGGATGAATGAGGGAGTGGTTGAGTGGATAAATAAGATGGATAGCAGGATAAATGAGAGAGAGGGAGGAGTAACTAGGAGTGATGCAGGTTTGGAATGGGTGAGAATGATTGGGAAAGAAGAAATGGAGACACACACAGACAAGAAGTAGAAAATAACAGACTGGAAGAGGGAGAAGTGAGGGAGTGGTTGAGTGGATAAATAAGATGGATAGCAGGATAAATGAGAGGGGGAGGAGTAACTAGGAGTGATGCAGGTTTGGAATGGGTGAGAATGACTGGTAAAGAAGAAATGGAGACACACACAGACAAGAAGTAGAAAATAACAGACTGGAAGAGGGAGAAGTGAGGGAGTGGTTGAGTGGGTAAGTGGGATGGATAAAGGGATAAATGAGAGGGAGGAGTGACTAGGAGTGATGCAGGTTTGGAATGGGTGAGAATGACTGGTAAAGAAGAAATGGAGACACACACAGACAAGAAGTAGAAAATAACAGACTGAAAGAGGGAGAAGTGGGGGAGTGGTTGAGTGGGTAAGTGGGATGGATAAAGGGATAAATGAGAGAGAGGGAGGAGTAACTAGGAGTGATGCAGGTTTGGAATGGGTGAGAATGATTGGGAAAGAAGAAATGGAGACACACAGACAAGAATCGGAAAATAACAGACTGGAAGAGGGATAAGTGAGAGAATGGGTGAGTGGCTGGGAGTAATACAGGTTTGGTATGGGAAAAATGGTTGATAAGGGAGACATGGAGACATATGGACACGTAAAGCAGAAAATAATGTACCGGATGACTGGCTAAGAGGAATACGCAAGGAGAGTGAGTGACAGAAACTGGTATAAACAGATATGGAGAGAAAATACTGTCAGATCTTAATATACAGTTATACACGAGAACAGAAACTCAGGAACAGAAAGAGAAATGGCAAATAAAGAGACAGAAACATTGGTATAAACAGAAATGGAGAGAAAAATACTGCCAGATCTTAATATATAGCTATACACGAGAACAGAAACTCAGGATCAGAAAGAAGAGAAATGGCAAATAAAAAGAGACAGAAACATAGGTATAAACAGAAATGGCAAGAAAAATACTGTCAGACCTTAAGATACGGTTATACACAAGAACATGAACTCAGGAACAGAGAGAAAGAAGAAAGCGGCAAATAAAGAGTTAAACACCTGTATATTTCTGTATCCCTGGCCCAGGACGCCTCATCACGGGAGAAAAATATCTTGACAGCCACCTTCTCTCCCTGCCACACCCCGCACCACACCTCGCCATACCGCCCCTGTCAACACCACAATGTCAGTATGGAACAACCACATAAACTGATGCTCTAACCCACATTTTCCATCCCCTTATACCTTTTATAGTTTGTTCACACTTTGTTCTCCCCACTCCTCTCTAACTATACTTATATCACCTGTAAAATCCACAACGTCAGTACAGAACCACTTCATAAACTGAGACTCGAACCCACATTCTCCATCCCTTTACCCCTTCTATAGTTTGTTCACACTTTCTTCACCCCCTTCCTCTCTAACTATACTTATATCACCTGTAAAATCCACAATGTCAATACAGAACCACCACGTAAACTTAGGCTCTAACCCGCATTCTCCATCCCCTTACCCCTTCGATAGATTCTTCACACTTAGTTCACTCCCTTCCTCTCATACCTAAATATCGTATATAAGCCTGTAAAATCCACAATGTCAATACAGAACCACCACGTAAACTTAGGCTGTAACCCGCATTCTCCATCCCCTTACCCCTTCGATAGATTCTTCACACTTAGTTCACTCCCTTCCTTTCATACCTAAATATACGTATATCGCCTGTAAAATCCACAATGTCAATACAGAACCACCACGTAAACTTAGGCTGTAACCCGCATTCTCCATCCCCTTACCCCTTTGATAGATTCTTCACACTTAGTTCACTCCCTTCCTCTCATACCTAAATATACGTATATCGCCTGTAAAATCCACCACGTAAACTTAGGCTCTTAACACATTTTCCCTCTACCCTCTACCACTCCCATATGCAACCGTTCACCATCCTAATTCTCTACCCCTTCAATAATAGTCTCACACATCTTTCCAACCCCATATATAGTTTTTCAGCTTCCTCATTCTCCACCACTTCAATAATTAGTCTCTCACATCTTCCCCAACCCATAAGCAACCTTCCACCTTCCTAATTCTCCACCCTTCCAATAACTAATCTCCCACATCTTCCCAATCCAATACATAGCTTTTCTTCTTCCTAATAGTCCTTACCCATTCAATAATTAGTCTCCCATGTCATCCCGATCCTATACATAGCTTTTCATATTCCTAATTCTCTACCCCTTCAATAATTAGTCTCCCATGTCATCCCAATCCCATATGTAGCTTTTCATGTTCCTAATTCTCTACCCCTTCAATAATTAGTTTCCCATGTCATCCCAATCCCATATGTAGCGTTTCATGTCCCTAATTCTCTACCCCTTCAATAATTAGTCTCCCATGTCATCCCGATCCCATATGTAGCTTTTCATGTTCCTAATTCTCTACCCCTTCAATAATTAGTTTCCCACGTCATCCCAATCCCATATGTAGCTTTTCATCTTCCTAAGGAGCAGCGAGTAGCGGGCTTTTTTTTTATTGTTTTGTCCTTTTTTTTGTGCCCTTGTGCTATCTCCTTTGCTGAAAAAAAAGAAAAAAAGTCTATACCCCTTTGATGACTAGTCTCACACATCTTCCCAATCCCACACGCAGCTCTCCTCACCTTGCCAATCACCTCTGCCAGCCAGATCTGCTTGGCGAGTGTGCGCTGGATGAGCAGAGGAAGACCCGACCCGCTGCCTGAGGTGATGGAGTCGTTGAAGATCTCCTGAAAAGATGGAGAAAGAGGGTTGAATATGATGGGGGTTAGATGAGAGGCATTTAAGATTAAGGATGAGGGAGGAAAGGGGTTTGTGAAGATGGGCGAGGAAGGAAAAGCAGATCAAGAATGAGGGAAAATAGGGGTTTGTGAAGATGGGTGAGGAAGGAAAAGCAGATCAAGAACGAGGGAGAAGAGGGATTCATGAGGATGGGTTGTGAAAGAAAAGACACTAAGAAATATGATAATAGAGGAAAGGGATTTAAGAGATTGAGTAATGAAGGAAAGGCATTAAAGGTAAAATATGAAGAAGACAGTGATGGGAGATGAAGGAAAGGCAATGAAGACAAAAGATGAGGGAGAATAGAGGTTTAAGATGATGAGTAGTGAAGGAAAGGTATTAAAGGTAAGAGGTGAGGAGAAGACAGTGATGGGAGATGAAGGAAAGGCAATGAAGATAAAAGATGAGGGAGAATAAAGGTTTAAGATGATGAGTTATGAAGGAAAAGCAATTAATATAAGAGATAATGGAGAGTAGGGGGATTAATTAACAGCCGCCAGAAAAAAAACAGAGGCAGGGAAAAAGGCAAAATCAAGTAACGAAACTCTCTCCACTGTGCCCCTCCTTTCCCTCCATCCCCCCCCTCAACCATTAGCTCCACCTACCCTCAGAGTAGAGTCCCCAGCGGCCGTGGCTCTGAGGTCATCCCGGTAGAGGTTGTGGTGTAGCGGCAGGGCGGAGGCGGCAGCGGCGGCGTACTCCCTCATGCGGCGCTGGTGGGCACGACGAAGCACCACCACCACTACCACCGCCACCACCACCACGCCCAGGATGGGTAACACGTGCCATAGGAACACTCGGAGCAGCTGGGACTCACCGCCGGCACCTGCAAAAAACATGTGGATTTGAAGAAAATACAAGAGAATACAAGATTATGCAAGAGGGTGCAATAAGAGGATGCAAGAGAATAGAACAAGAGGATAAACAAGAAGATGCAAGAAAGGATACAACTGGGTTAAAAACAGAGTAAAAATTAGTTAAGTATAAGCAATTAAACATGCATGACAAGTGGATTTAACCTGGTACCAGCAATGGGCCAAATATGAGGCTTTACCGTGTTGCAGCCAAATTTTTGCCATGATATACAGTAAACCCCAAAAAATGAATGGTGCATAAACTGATCACAAATGCGTTGATATATATTATGAAATGGTTTGCCTGAGTGATGATTTTTTCTCATTTTTCTCGCAAAGAGCGGCCTTTAAGAAACATGATCCCCGCAGCTACCGGGTTAAAGGGGATACAAGAGGATAGACAAGATGATGCACAAAAGGATACAACTGGGTTAAACATAAGGTGAAAATCAGTAAGTATCAAAATAGTGTAGATTAGTAACTTGAAACAGTTCCTCAATGATAAAACTAATCTTAAGTATTCTCTCTCTCTCTCTCTCTCTCTCTCTCTCTCTCTCTCTCTCTCTCTCTCTCTCTCTCTCTCTCTCTCTCTTCCCTCCCCCTTCCCTCCTCCTCCTCCTCCTCCTCCTCCTCCTCCTCCTCCTCCTCCTCCCCTTTTCTCTTCCTCTTCCCTCTCATACACACCCACACCCACACATACCATCTTTGGCAAAGGAGGGCAGGGGGGGCAGCGTGCCATTGTTGCACATGTCCGTATTGCAGCAGTCCATGATGAGCGGCCTCTCTGGGTTTGTCTTAATGTTACACTGCATGGGCACGTGGTCCGGCTTGGAGAGGCAGCCGCGTGCGTTCACCAGCTGTCCATTGTCCGTCATGTATTGAGCCTGCCAGCACTAGAGGAAAAGAGAGATAAGAAGGGGTAGAGTATGACATGAAGGAGGGGGATGAATGGTTAAGCAAAGGGGAGTGAGATGAATGATAGACTAAGAGATAAATGGTTTACTGTATGTCAGGAAAGGGCTGTGAGTGGTGTGGTTGTGGAAAGGTTAGTGGTGCAAGGAAATGAGTGTAGAGGTAAAGTGAAGATTAAGATGAATAATTTACCAAGAGATTAATGCTTTATTGTATACCAGGAAAGGACTGTGAGTGGTATGGTTGTGGAAAGGCTAGTGGTGCAAGGAAATGAGTGTAGCAGTAAAGTGAAGATTAAGATGAATAATTTACCAAGAGATTAATGCTTTACTGTGTGCCGGGAAAGGGCTGTGAGTGGTGTGGTTGTAGGAAGGTTAATGGTGCAAAGAAATGGTTGTACCAGTAGGGGAGAGAATAAGGTGAGTGATATAGCAAGAGATGAATGATTTATTGTATGTCAAGAAAGAGCAGTGAGTGGTGTGGTGTAGTGGTGTGGGAAGATGAATGGTGAGGGGGAGATACGAATGTATAGGCAAAAGGAAAAGTGAGATAAATGATACTGAGAGTTGAATGATTTATTGCATGACAGGAAAAGGATATGAATGGCGTGCTGTGCTGTGGTATTAGGGGAAGACGAGTGATACTGAAACATAATAGGAATGGAGAATTATAGAGGAAAATGGGATTAACCTTCCTGGGCCGGGTGATGTCATATGACGTCCAAAAGAAAATTCTGCCCACAACGTGAACCATCATATAATATTCAGTTTAAAATGTCACATGATGTTCAGTTTAAAAACAGCTAGTAGTACTAATTGAAATAGTCTGATCACAGAGATATTTTGAGCTAAAATCATCCATAGCATTAAACAAAAGCTGAACAAAAGCAGATATGTAGACAGTACAACACAAGCCTACCTCAAATCCTCTATACTACAACCAAGTAAATAAATAGCCACACAGTGGAAGAATACGAGAAAAGAGTTTACATTAAAAGTCCTGATATCAAATAATGTCAAGGAATTTTGCTTCCCAATAGAAGTAATGACAAATGGAACAGTCGAAATCAGAGATGGTTTAAACAATGAACATTCACGAGTTTGAAGATAAAATGGATAAAAAAAGATTTGGAAACAGAACAATATACACACACACACACACACACACCTTCAGAGCATTGTGGCAGGTGGTGAGGCTGTCGCAGTTGGGTTGGTAGCACTTGTAGCAGGACACAGTGGGCAGGCCAGAGTAGTAGTCAGGGGGCAGGGTGGTGGTGCTGGAGGGGGAGGGGCCCTGCTGCTGGGAGGACATGTTCTGCAGCACCTCCAGCAGGTTTAGTTGGAAGGGGTTCTCAACACCACCCTCACTGACACCTGCACCAAACTGTTGTGGGGGAGGTGATTGTGTTAGTGGATGTATTAGTAAGTGTAAAGAAGAAGTAAAGTGTAGTAGTAGTAGTAGTAGTAGTAGTAGTAGTAGTAGTAGTAAAACATTATCATCATTAGAAGTAACAACTGAAGGACATATATCTACTTTCCTTATAGACCACTCATCTGACCAGCAAAATGACAGGCCTGGTAACTGTGAGCTTTGGTAATTTATAATGAACCACACACTTCATCTACTTGTGAAGACTACCTGACTGACTTAATGACTAAATTATTGACTGGCTATATGCATGATGGGCTGGCTGGCCCTGATAGGAACCTTCCCACTCACAGGCGGTGGAGGTTCACGACCATCTGGGATCACTGAGCGCGTTGTCTCTGTTCCTCCTCCTCCTTCTCCTTCCTTTCCTCCTCCTCTCCAGGTTTGATCTTCATTATCAACATTGTCTGTAAAGAAAAGAAAATGATGATGGTGTTTCCAGTTCTTCATGTAACCCTTGCAGTGTTTAGTACGTACAAGTATGTACCTCTTAACCCTTTCATTGCTAAACGCTCGTAGCAAGCGTTAGGCAAAATTGCTGGTGGTGCTAAATGCTCGCTGCGAGCTCCACCTACACTCAAATCTCCCGCGTATGAAAGTGTTCCAACACTAATTCTCACAACACAGGATTGCCAATTGAGTGGGTTTTTCACTAAATTTGGTGGAAAATCATATCAGCCCAGGGCGGCAAATCTACAGACGAGTAACTGGTGGATGTTCTTGCCCAATAAAGCGGCATTTTTGCATAGCTTCACCTATCACCTGACTGATTCTTTGACCAAATAGTTGTAAATATTGCAGTTGGCAATACTCCCTTGGCAGAATCTGAAGGAGAGATGTCCGCAGTTCCCTCAATATGGCTGATCATCCCGCACGCTTTTCGTGCGTGTCAACATTCAACACTCCCTGAACGTGCATGTACGTTCGCAAGAGAGGCATACATAACTGACTCCTATAGATCTGGACCTCCTCTTTCCAATGGTGTTTTTGGTTTTTAGCTGTGATGAATAGTTTTTGAGATACAGAGGTTATAAGAGACCCCCCAGTGGGCTGCCTGACTGCGCCTGAGGGGATAGTCGCGTCCTGTCTCGCACACAAGGAAAGGGTTAAGGAAGTGTTTAGTATATACTTACACGTTTGCCCTTGTAAACAGTTAAGCTGCAGACATTTAAATTTTATATTTGTGTAATTATTTAGTCCAGGAGTATTAACCCCTAAAGGGCCGGCCTGGGTGGTCATCTACAACATCCACAGGACCGGCACCTCAGCACCAAACACCGAAAATAGCCTATATTCACACACTTGATTCTGCTGAACTACGATGCAATAACAAATTACTTTGTCGTCATAGTCATCATCAACTCTTCTTCTTTTTAATTATTGCATGAAAACGTTTCTATGTGCTGTGGTTTTGGAGAAATATTGAGTTGAAGAGGAGAGACTTTTGGAGTTAGCGAGGCTCTTGCCCGCTCTGCGTTCGTTTCGCTTGTGTGGCCTTGACTAGTGCGTAATGAAAACGGATGCCCCCATGCTCTAATTCTTATATATAGTCAATACTCTAAGCTTTCTCTATGTAACACAGTCTTGTGATGTGTGGTTTGGGAGTCATTGTAGCATACTCTTCTCATTCTCGTGTTGCTCTGCTGGGCTCGGCAGGGTCTGGCAGGAAATCAGACGCGTCAGAATCCGTGTCAGTACGCCTGTCCATCGTGAGAGCGGGCAAGATTCTGAAGCAGTAGCCTAAACATATCTCTGGCAGTGTTGCCAACGAATGGTCATCGAAAATTACCGAAAAGTAAATAAATTAAGCGCGAAAAAAGCAAAGCGGCTATAACCGCCCCCGGCCCTTCCGTGGAAAAGCGGCTATAGCCGCCTCCGGCCCTTTAGGGGTTAAGGAAGATACTGGAAACTCATAACAGCAATTTTTTTTCATATATGTGGATAGTTGATGAGCAAATTCATGTTGGTGTAATTCTGTTGCAAAATTTCAAGCATATTTTGCAGGTGCTTTATTCCCATTTCTACAGATATGGTTTTACGACTTGAATATATAATGAGTAAAGCCCACGATTATAGATAATATACTTCTAAGTAATTGGAAATGACAACTGGTGGTTGGAGACAGCATAGCGTTGCATAGCTTTGCAGTGGCATAAACTCCGCCTTGCCCCGTCCGCTGTTGTCAACTGAACATCAAACCATATTGTTACGTTTTTTCCCTTATATTTCTATGTATTTGTTATGTAAAGAGATTTGTATTTATTATATTTACTATATGCTATTAGAAAGTATTACCATCTTTTCCTCTTCCCTTGCCTGCACCTCCACCATCATTCCTGCCCTGTACCTCCACCTCTACCACTCCCCTCCCTGCATGAGGTGGGTGTAACTCTTGCTATACTACCTAACCCAATGTCATGCTGTCACCCCTTCATTCCCCACCAGTACTGTCAACACCACCTTCCCCAGTCCCTCAAAACACCAAAACAATCAACACCACCTCTCCAAGCCCCTCATAACACCAGGACTGTCAACACCACTGTCCCAAGCACCTCACAACACCACTTTCCCAAGCCCCTCACAACACCACCTTCCTCAGACCCTCACAACACCACCTTCTCAAATCCCTCACAACACCAGGACTGTCAACACCACCTTCCTCAGACCCTCACAACACCACCTTCTCAAATCCCTCACAACACCAGGACTGTCAACACCACCTCTCAAGCACCTCACAACACCACCTTCCCAAACCCCTCACAACACCAGAACTGTCAACACCACCTCTCAAGCACCTCACAACACCACCTTCCCAAACCCCTCACAACACCAGAACTGTCAATACCACCTCTCCAACCCCTCACAACACCAGGACTGTCAACACCACCTCTCAAGCACCTCACAACACCACCTTCCCAAACCCCTCACAACACCAGAACTGTCAACATCACCTTCCTCAGACCCTCACAACACCATCACGTGACACCCCACCCTCACACCCTCCACTTGACACATCATCACTCCACACTCCCACGGGCTTAAATAATGAGGCCCAAGGTTTAGTTCATTGTTTTATTGATAGTTTCCAGGCCGCCGCGTCGCCAGTCCCTCCTCCAGCAACACTTATATTCACGGATCAGATTTCCTTGCTCTCAGACTCCATGGCGCCCCTCCTTCCCCTGCCTTCCCTGTCCCCCCTGCCGCCCCCTTGTGTTATCTAAGTATGTATTTCTCCCCCAGGGTTATGCTGTAAAAAGGTCATAAGTTATTACCCTGTGGGACGCGAGAAAAGACTGAAGTTGTTGTGAGGAGGATCACAGCCAGGCGGAGGAAGGTCGCCATCACTCGAAACTGCCTACTCAAGATCTTTGTTATCGGTGGAAAATATTAATGAGCTACTATTATAGAAATCTAAGTTCATTACGTTTACTAGTTTAGGTATTAGTATCTGCTGAAGGGAAAAATTTATTTATCTCCGGTTATTTTTAGTACTGGGAATATAGATTTTCATTTGTCTTGCGGGAGGTTTGTTGACATTTTTGGAGATGGAAATAAAAAAATAAAAAATGAAATAAAGAGAAATGAGTGTTGTGGACGCCCCTGGCTCCTTGACACATACATAGGCAGGAGAGGAAAGATGTATTTAATTGACAACGATGGGGTCCGAGGTCCTAAATAGCGAAAACAGCGCCAAACACTTGAATAACAGTCCGTCCCTTCTATTAACACGTTGGAAATAAAAAATAAAAAAAATAAATAAAGAGAAATGAGTGTTGTGGACGCCCTGGCTCCGTGACACATACATAGGCAGGAGAGGAAAGATGTATTTAATTGATAACTATGGGGTCCGAGGTCCTAAATAGCGAGAACAGCGCCAAACACTTGAATAACAGTCCCTGCTATTAAAACTTTGGAAAAAAAAAAATGAAATAAAGAGAAATGAGTGGTGTGGACGCCCTGGCTCCTTGACACATACGTAGACAGGAGAGGAAAGATGTATTTAATTGATAACGATGGGGTCCGAGGTCCTAAATAGCGAAAACAGCGCCAAACACTTGAATAACAGTCTCTTTTAATAACACGTTGGAAATAAAAAATAAAAAAAATGAAATAAAGAGAAATGGGTGTTGTGGACGCCCTGGCTCCTTGACACATACGTAGACAGGAGAGGAAAGATGTATTTAATTGATAAATATGGGGTCCGATGTCCTAAATAGCGAGAACAGCGCCAAAAACTTGAATAACAGTCCCTGCTAATAACACGTTGGTCTGCATCCTTGCTGTACTGCAGGTAGAAAGCGGGAGGTGCAAAAAGTACTGCAAGGATGGTGGCTGCTGCAGGGGAGGGAGGTGGTGGCTAAGGGGCTTTTTTGGAGCATAATATTCATCAAGACATTGGGGAGTCACGCGACGGGCTGCCTCGGCGGAAAGGGCGCGGATGTTGGCAACGCGGTGAATTCAGCATTACCAGATTATCGTACTCAGAATGTAATGATTGATTGATAATGCCAGTACTTAAATAAGGACGGAAAATAGAGATGTAGGGAGGAAAAAGTAGGTTAAGTTTTGTAAGTAATTATAAGTACCGCCAGTAACGGTTTCCGGCGATGCTTATATAGCCTAATTATACTTACAATACTTAACCTACTTTTCCTCCCTACATCTCTATTTCCTGTCCTTATTTAAATACTGGCATTACAAGAACATCGTATATTTCCAGTTTCTGACCCATAACAATTGCAGAAAAAAAACATTGATAATTAACAATTTGATCCCTAATTATAAATGGGTATCGTTATCAATGTAGGTGCAACAGTTTTAGGTCTCAAGCCATAGCAATTGCAGGAAAATATCGATAATTAACCATTTGAACCCTATAATTATAAATGGGTATCGTTATCAATGTAGGTGCAACAGTTTTAGCTAGCTCAAGCCGGCGAAAATAATATGCCTAGTACGACAATCTGGCAACGCGGTGAGCTCCTCTGATAATAATTGCTAATTCCTCTGATAATAATTGCTAATTCCTCTGATAATAATCGCTAATTCCTCTGATAATAATCGCTAATTCCTCTGATAATAATCGCTAATTCCTCTGATAATAATTGCTAATTCCTCTGATAATAATTGCTAATTCCTCTGATAATAATTATTAATTCCTCTGATAATAAGTACTAATTCCTCTGATAATAATTGCTAATTCCTCTGATAATAATTGCTAATTCCTCTGATAATAATTGCTAATTCCTCTGATAATAATTGCTAATTCCTCTGATAATAATTGCTAATTCCTCTGATAATAATTGCTAATTCCTCTGATAATAATTGCTAATTCCTCTGATAATAATTGCTAATTCCTCTGATAATAATTGCTAATTCCTCTGATAATAATCGCTAATTCCTCTGATAATAATCGCTAATTCCTCTGATAATAATCGCTAATTCCTCTGATAATAATTGCTAATTCCTCTGATAATAATTGCTAATTCCTCTGATAATAATTGCTAATTCCTCTGATAATAATTGCTAATTCCTCTGATAATAATTACTAATTCCTCTGATAATAATTGCTAATTCCTCTGATAATAATTGCTAATTCCTCTGATAATAATTGCTAATTCCTCTGATAATAATTGCTAATTCCTCTGATAATAATTAATTCCTCTGATAATAATTGCTAATTCCTCTGATAATAATCGCTAATTCCTCTGATAATAATTACTAATTCCTCTGATAATAATTGCTAATTCCTCTGATAATAATTGCTAATTCCTCTGATAATAATTGCTAATTCCTCTGATAATAATTGCTAATTCCTCTGATAATAATTGCTAATTCCTCTGATAATAATTATTAATTCCTCTGATAATAATTGCTAATTCCTCTGATAATAATTGCTAATTCCTCTGATAATAATTATTAATTCCTCTGATAATAATTGCTAATTCCTCTGATAATAATTGCTAATTCCTCTGATAATAATTATTAATTCCTCTGATAATAATTGCTAATTCCTCTGATAATAATTGCTAATTTCTCTGATAATAATTATTAATTCCTCTGATAATAATTGCTAATTCCTCTGATAATAATTGCTAATTCCTCTGATAATAATTATTAATTCCTCTGATAATAATTGCTAATTCCTCTGATAATAATTATTAATTCCTCTGATAATAATTGCTAATTCCTCTGATAATAATTACTAATTCCTCTGATAATAATTGCTAATTCCTCTGATAATAATTATTAATTCCTCTGATAATAATTGCTAATTCCTCTGATAATAATTGCTAATTCCTCTGATAATAATTGCTAATTCCTCTGATAATAATCGCTAATTCCTCTGATAATAATCGCTAATTCCTCTGATAATAATTGCTAATTCCTCTGATAATAATTATTAATTCCTCTGATAATAATTGCTAATTCCTCTGATAATAATTATTAATTCCTCTGATAATAATTGCTAATTCCTCTGATAATAATTACTAATTCCTCTGATAATAATTGCTAATTCCTCTGATAATAATTATTAATTCCTCTGATAATAATTGCTAATTCCTCTGATAATAATTGCTAATTCCTCTGATAATAATTGCTAATTCCTCTGATAATAATCGCTAATTCCTCTGATAATAATCGCTAATTCCTCTGATAATAATTGCTAATTCCTCTGATAATAATTACTAATTCCTCTGATAATAATTGCTAATTCCTCTGATAATAATTGCTAATTCCTCTGATAATAATTATTAATTCCTCTGATAATAATTACTAATTCCTCTGATAATAATTGCTAATTCCTCTGATAATAATTGCTAATTCCTCTGATAATAATTGCTAATTCCTCTGATAATAATTGCTAATTCCTCTGATAATAATTGCTAATTTCTCTGATAATAATTATTAATTCCTCTGATAATAATTGCTAATTCCTCTGATAATAATTGCTAATTCCTCTGATAATAATTGCTAATTTCTCTGATAATAATTATTAATTCCTCTGATAATAATTGCTAATTCCTCTGATAATAATTGCTAATTCCTCTGATAATAATTGCTAATTCCTCTGATAATAATTGCTAATTTCTCTGATAATAATTATTAATTCCTCTGATAATAATTGCTAATTCCTCTGATAATAATTGCTAATTCCTCTGATAATAATTGCTAATTCCTCTGATAATAATTGCTAATTCCTCTGATAATAATTGCTAATTCCTCTGATAATAATTGCTAATTCCTCTGATAATAATTGCTAATTCCTCTGATAATAATTGCTAATTCCTCTGATAATAATTGCTAATTCCTCTGATAATAATTACTAATTCCTCTGATAATAATTGCTAATTCCTCTGATAATAATTGCTAATTCCTCTGATAATAATTGCTAATTCCTCTGATAATAATTGCTAATTCCTCTGATAATAATTACTAATTCCTCTGATAATAATTGCTAATTCCTCTGATAATAATTGCTAATTCCTCTGATAATAATCGCTAACCCCCACGGCATTACTTAGAATGTATAACGATGCTGGCTCAAGCGTGTATCCTCCGGCCACTGCCATGCCAGCACCATTCACGCCTTTTAAAGAAATTTCCAGCTTTCGCAAGTGGTGACATCACGTACCTATGAAAGCAATGGATAGGAAAGGCCATATTTTTAAACATTTCTGCGCCCAAGAACACGTAATTTACTAGTCTTTCGTTGGAGTTTAGGGCATTTCCAGGGGTACTTTTATGACCCTGGTGGTAGTCTGAGCCTTCTTCTGTACCGTGAACCTAAAAGAACACTCATTAGAACTCGATTAACCTCCTTTTTGGACTTTGGAAATAGTTGGTGTGGAGGGTGGGAGCATCTGACAATACCAACCAAAAAGACAGAAAGGAGACAGGAGACAGGGGTACTTTTATGACCCTGGTGGTAGTCTGAGCCTTCTTCTGCACCGTAAACCTAAAAGAACACTCATTAGAACTCGATTAACCTCCTTTTTGGGCTTTGGAAATAGTTGGTGTGAGGGGTGGGAGCATCTGACAATACCAACCAAAAAGACAGCAAGGAGACAGAGAGCATGATGGTGGAGGCTGATGGACTAAAAGACAGGGCACGGAAAGCGGCTGGAGAGGGGAAGCCGAGGGTGGATAACGAAGTCTTTTCCAATGGACTGGAAGCGGCAAGTTAGGTGGATTGGAAAGGACAGACAGACAGGATGCAGGGTTGGGGACTGAAACAAAGCGATCGGAGCTGAAGTTGAGGTCTGGAGGCGGCAGGAAAGGAGGAAAGTGATGACATTTAGGGCGGTATTATAAGACATTTTCGGTTCTCATTTCAGATATTTCTAAAGGTCAAAGAGGCGATCAATCGGGTTCTAATGAGTGTTTCGTCAGTTTCATGGCACAGAGGAAGGGTCAAACTACCACCAGGACCATAAAAACTACTACTGGAAATGCCCAAAACTCCTACGAAAGCCTTGTCAAATAGGATGGAAAGGTGGGCTCTTTCCGACACCCTCAGCCCCGTTGTTGGGCCTCCTTGACAGAATTGGGTATCTCTCTACCAGCCGTCTGGGGGGTTGCGCGGCATGCACCTCCTTCCTCCATTGAGGTATATCCCCAACGAAAAAAAAATAAATAAATAAATAAAAATAAATAAAAAATAAAGCTGTACTACTTAACGTAACATTGTTTTGTTCTTTTGCCAGTGATTTCAATAAATGGAGACATTTTCCTAATTAGACTAGCAAGGAAATTTCATTTCAATAAATTCTTGTGTGTGCTGAGCCAAAAAAACAAAAAATTGTGACAACTAGACCCGGTCTCCCCTACGTCAAGGCGCGCGTCAGTGGAGGATGTGACGTGCTTCAAATGGCTGTTTTCGCCTATATCGCATTTCATCTATAATCCAGTGACATCATATCGTCTTCAGAAGATATTTATAAAGAATGAAATGCTTTGTTTTAGGACTAATTCAATAAATACTGCAAATGGCATGTTATAGTGTTTGGTATCAACAATTTCGGAACTCTTTCACGCACACTTGTCATGTTTTTGTTTGTTTTACCGAGTTTCGAGACATATTTGTTATAATTACCTGCTAATCTAATGTTGCCACTCATCATGACTAATATTATGAGCCATGTTTGTAATATTAGTCACGATGGGCAGGGCAGCCTATACACCACATGCAGCACAGCAGCCCGTGGTGTGGTGTGTTGCCCCGGCCGGTGTCCCGCACTAAACTCATCAAATATTTGTTTTTATAGGTTAATAAAAACAGTACATTTTATAATGTTTTATTTAGCAATATATTAACACTTTTTATATGTATTCAATTTTCTTCTCGAAGACCAATTGTAAATGAAGAAAAAAGGCATTTACTATGTGTTTGTATATATATTCTAGATAGATATATAGATAGATTTAGATATACTATACTATACTTTTTAGCAATCAGTAATGAAGTGATAACAGAACTAAACTGAGAGACTTAAATACTGTTCAACAATTATGCTTAAATCAAGCCCATAGTCACCTAAGAAACAGTAAGGGAATCTGCTTACTTGGGACAACTGATTAAAGCAAATGTCGCACTAGATCTGGGAATAACATACTGCAGCCCCTTTAGAAAACAAGTTAAAATGTTGAAGGGATTCCTAACTCATATGTGCTTGGAGCGAAGGGTTAACAGTGACTGCATCCTCCATGTCATGATGTGTGGGTCAGAGACATGGACATGAACGTTAAGTTTCTGGAAAGGATACCGAGATGTGTCCAAAGAGGGAAGGAGAGATGGATGCTGGGTATCGCTATAATAGATAAGAAAAACTGGAAATGGATAAAACCAAAAAGTAGATGGTATAATGAAGGCCATTACAATAACGGAAAGGTAATGGTCAAGAGAGGAGAGGACAGAAGACAACAGATGGACAAAATGTGACAGACTGGGAAGTAACTGATATAAAAAGACCCTTAAGTAGAGAATGTTTAGCAGATGGAGTGATGAAACTGACATTTAACCCCTTGGATGCGGATTTCCTACAAGAATTAAGACATCACCAAGATACAGGAGTGGAGCAAAAAGTGGCTGCTATATTTCAATGAAGTAAAATGTAGTCATGCACCAACTGGGAGGGGAAATTCAGCATACCAATACCCAGTGGTGGGCACGGTTCCGCTAATCCGCTAACCACTAATTAGTGAAGCTAACCTTTTTGTTAGCTGATTAGCATTTTTGCTAACTTTGGAAACAGTTAATGGACCAGTTAGCTTCCACAAAATGTAATTCCTCCTTCGCTAACTTTAAGTCCACTAAAAAATTCATACAGGTTTGTTCTTGTCTGTTGTGGGCAGTCACAGCACCAGTTGCGCCACATGGCACAATAATTCCAGGGCTTCCACTTTTGGGTAAATATGCCTTAAAGTAGGGGAATTGGACAATTATTAGGGAAACTTTTTGGTATTCTAGCTAGGGTACTGCATCTTCCATTTCCAAATCTTTGAAAAAAAGTTAGCTGTTAGCGGTTAGTGTTAGCTTATACTAATTTATCAGTTTAGTGGTTTAGCATAAGCAAAGCTAACTTTTTAGTTAGTGGATTACCAGTTAGCAAAGCTAACTTTTCAGTTAGCAGTGCCCACCACTGCCAATACCACATGGGAAACACTCCACTATTCACCACAGAGGCAGAGAAAGACCTGAGAGTATATGTTACCATGCTACCAATGAAGGCGAAATCCGTGCCAATCACAGCGGACGGGTTAAAGAACCATTCAACATTTCTCTCGTAACCTTTAGCCTACATCTATTACCCACAGCTATATAATGTATCAAGCTCCTTTCATTCTCTCTTACCCTGGTATAACAGTGGATTAACTTGTGGTGAAAGGTGTTTGGCAGGAGCAGACCCTCTCAGCACACACATTCACAAGGTAATGCCCATTCTCATTCACTGCATCAACACACTTTTCAGCTACATTGCTAATCTCTCGGATTCCAACTTTTGCAATCATTGTTATTATCATTACAGTAATGGAAACAGCTTAAAGGCAAAAAATAAGACAAAAACACACAAAAAAAGCCTGCTAATCTCTACTCCAGCAAAAGAAAACAATTGAGTGGCCAGAAGAAAGTCAGTTTTGGTTGGAGAAGTGTCTTCATGCAGCCCTCTTGAAGGAGTTTAAGTCATAGGCAGGACTGACTAACACAGTAACTTAAGTACTCTTCTTTCATATCTAAAAGTTTTCAGATATTGCACAAACTCCTCACAAAACCTATTCATCTCTATCTTGAATGAATGTTTAATCCAATAGCAGTGACGGGCCAAATTTGTGGCTTTACCGTGTACCAGCGACGGGCCAAATTTTTGCCATGATATAAACCCCCCCCCAAAATAAATGATGCATAAAATGATCACAAATGCGTTGATATATATTATGAAATGGTTTGCGTGAGTGATGATTTTTTCTCATTTTTCTCGCTTAGAGGGGCCTTTAAGAAACATGATCCCTGCAGCTACCAGGTCAATGAATCAGACAACAGGGAAGAAGACGAGAGGCCCCCCGAAGGATCTGACGTCACTTCAGGGGGAGGAGCAGCTGCATGTATAAGATCAGAGGGCTCACAAGGGATCTGATGTCCTGTGGGTGGGTCGGGGTGGCTGCACATATTGAGATGACATGCCCACTCGCCTGTAAATATAAATGCATTAGAACCCAGACCTCGATTTTAACTCTAATTTCTTTTGGGGAGAGTATCAATGTGGTGATATCTGAGGTAACGAAAATCATCTTAATGTTAAACCATCTGTACTTAGGCACCTATAAATATAAATGCATTATGACCC
Organism: Eriocheir sinensis; assembly: GCF_024679095.1. Taxonomy (NCBI): domain Eukaryota; kingdom Metazoa; phylum Arthropoda; class Malacostraca; order Decapoda; family Varunidae; genus Eriocheir; species Eriocheir sinensis. The sequence goes on from NC_066538.1 coordinate 6,385,962, forward strand.
AAATTTCTGCATTAGGTTTTTAACTCAAATATTTGGGTGGAGTGCTACAGTAGGGATATCTGAGGCAGCATAAACAGTCTTAACCCGGTAGCAGCGACGGGACAAATTTGTGGCTTTACCGTGTAGCAGCAACGGGCCCAATTTGTGCCATGATATAAATAGCCCCAAAATAGATGAAACATAAACTGATCACAAATGCTTTGGTATATATTATGAAATGGTTTTTGTGAGTGATGCTTTTTTCTCATTTTTCTCGCTTAGATGGACCATTAAGAAACATGATCCCCGCAGCTACCAGGTTAATGTTAGACCATCTGTACTTATGTATCGTTAACATGGCTGGGTGGCTGCTTGGGAACGTTCAAGAGCAAAATGAATGAGAGCTAATTGCTGATCTTTTTCTTCTTCTCCTCGTTAAAGGTACTTATTTTCCCTTATGGGGTTGGACGGACTACGAATCTCTCCTACTCTTGACGATCATATACTTGCTCCTCCCTGATGTCCTATGATGGTGCTAAATGATGATGCTTCTAGAAAAAATAAATCAGCAACACAAAAAAATCCAAACAACTAAAATATACACACATACCTGCCCAGTTAATAGAGGTGAAAGGCTGCATGGCAAGGTCCAGATGCTGAGTGCTGCTGCTGTGCTGTTATCTCAGTGCTGACTAAGGTAAATGGCCACCCGCCGCTGCACCCAATAGTCCGCCCCTTGAGGCCCTGACGGGAGGGACACCATCAGCACAGGCGGTCCAGGGGTGCTGCTGGGGCCACCCTGGTACAAGGGACACAGGTACTGCCCAGCATCACCCTCTTCCTCACCCCTGGCAGCCTCAATGTCCTCAGCTTCCTCGAGTTGGATGTCCAGCGAGGGGCAGCCGCTCTCCAGGGATGACCTGACCAAGCTGCCCGACCCATCTCCAGGGGAGGCCAACCCATTACCAGGGGAGGCCAACCCATCACCAGGGGAGGCCAACCCATCACCAGGGGAGGCCAACCCATCACCAGGGGAGGCCAACCCATCACCAGGGGAGGCCAACCCATCAGAGTCTACTGGGACCTCTTCCTGGATGTGGTCTTGTGGAGGTGTGCTGCCTTGGGTCACCAGGGGCACCATGGAGAGCAGAGGGAGGGGCTCTACAAGCCCCTGCAGTGAGGCCTCCTCCAGCTCATACCTGAAGAGACAGCCACTTCGGGTTATATAAAAGTGCAGGAGGAGGATGGTGTTTATTTCCTCTTCTATTTAACAAGAAAGCTTGAGATGTTTGGTGCAGATATAATTTATACCGAAAGAATTAAAAGAAGAGAACACATATATAAATAAAAAATATATACACAGTGACACACACACTCCACAGTGAAGTAGTCAGCACATGGCTCACAAACAAGAGATCTTGCGTTCAATTCCCAGGTGGAGTGGAGATGGATGGACAGTCTCCGTGCCAACAATAAATGAGCACCAGGTGTCTGTCAGAGATTCTGCTCCAAGAATGAAAAACCCAAAGCCTTCAGACCTAGGATTTTGAAGACTGATCCCCTCATGTAATATATAAGGTGAACACATACACCCACCTTTCAGCATTCCATGAGGCGCCCACCAGCCAGAGCCCAGAAGCAAGCAGCCGTGTGTTACCATCCTGCCCCCAGCAAGCCCACACATGCTCCTCCTCTTCCTCCTTGTCCTCCTGAAGACCCTCCTCCTCTGCCTTCTCCCCCTCTAGCTCTTCATCTACAGTGCCTTGGGAGGGGGAGTCTTGTGAGGCATTGCTCTGTGGTGTTGGTGTGGCAGGTGTGCGGTCTGTAGGTGGATCAGATAGCTGTGTAGAATCAACCGTAGGTGATTCTGTTGGGTTTTCACAGGGAGGGGTAGACGTAGGATCACACGGGGGATCAACTGGAGGGTTAGAGGGTTCAGACTGATTAGCAGGGGACTCTGAAGGTGGAGGAGGATCAGCAGGAACATCAGGTGACTCAACAGGAGGTTCAGATGAAGGGTCAGGGGATGGGTCAGCAGGGAGGTCAGGCAGAGGTTCAGGGGGCAGGTCTGTGAGGTGGAAGGACCAGGTGAGGTAGTGCAGAGGCTGGTAGGCGGCGCGGGCGGCTCTTCGGAGGGCGGTGGTGAGAAAGGCCGGCAGGAACTGGAACACGGCTAGCGGGAAGTGGCGCTGTGCCCCACCCTCGACCATGCTCTGTTGGAGGAGAGGAACTTGTATTTACCTCGTGTTTACTTTGTTGTGTTTACCTCATTATATTTACCTTGTTCTTTTACCTGTATTTACCTGGCTATATCTACCTTGCATTTGCCTTGTATTCATCATTTTTGTTGTATTTGCCTTGTGTTTTCTGTATTGTATTTCGCTTGTTCTATTTACTTTCTTGTATTTACCTAGTAGTTATTTACCTTATTGAAATATAAAGGACCTGAGTTAGTCTAGTGTTGTCCTATCTCCATACCTACTTTTATCTGTGTTCCTGGCTCCTTGACTTCATTTTTCTTCTTCTTTTTCTTCTTCTTCTTCATTTAACATCCTTATTTTCCCTTATGGTGTTGGAAGGCCTATGTGTCTCTCCCACTCTTGACGATCGTAGACTCTCTCCTCCCTGACATTCATCATTCCTTGACTTCATTCTTCTTCTTCCTTTTCATCTTCTTCATTTAACATCCTTATTTTCCCTTATGGAGTTGGAGGGCCTATATGTTTCTCCCACTTTTGACAATCGTAGACTCTCTCCTCCCTGACATCCATCATTCCTCAACTTCATTCTTCTTCTTCTTTTCATCTTCTTCATTTAACGTCCTTATTTTCCCTTATGGGGTTGGAAGGCCTATGTGTCTCTCCCACTCCCTGACATTCATCTTTCCTCGACTTCATTCCCTCCCACTATCTCTAACCCATAACTTACCTTTTGACTATTAATTTTACACATCTCACTGACCAAGGCTGATGTCACTTCCTTCCTGGTCTCCCTTACTCACTTCCATAGTTAGTCATTTGGTCATGTTAAGATATAGGATTTATTTCCACATACCTCCCTGCCCATAACTAACCCCGATTATAATTTTTACACATCTCCCTTACCAAAATTTACTTCGTGACATCCCTTATTCACTTAAATATTTAGTCATTTGGTCACGATTTAAACTGGCTATCATTTCTACATATGGGTTAGAGGGTTCAGACTGATTAGCAGGGGACTCTGAAGGTGGAGGAGGATCAGCAGGAACATCAGGCGACTCAACAGGAGGTTCAGATGAAGGGTCAGAGGGTGGGTTAGCAGGGAGGTCAGGCAGAGGTTCAGGGGCAGGTCTGTGAGGTGGAAGGACCAGGTGAGGTAGTGTAGGGGTTGGTGTGATAACCTGCACCCCTTGTATGTCAGTGAATGTGATAAATAAAATAACCTGCACCCCTTGTATGTCAATAAATGTGATAAAAGAGATAACCTGCACCCCTTGTATATTAGTAAATGTGATAAATAAAATAACCTGCACCCCTTGTATGTCAATAAATGTGATAAAAGAGATAACCTGCACCCCTTATATGTCTTTGTATCCTTGGCCTCTCCCTACACTTGCCAACACACAGGCTGTCTCCCGAACCTGAAGGAAGCTGGTCCTGGCGTGAAGCTGCTGCAGGAAGTGGTTGAGGAGGGGCGGGGCGGGTGTGGAATACAGCTTCAGCCAGCAGGGGGGAGTGCGCCCCACCCCCACCGCTGCGGCAACTCCACTTGTGTCCCCACCACCGGCCTGACCCAAACAAGCAGGATTATTATTTTAGTGTGTAACTTCTTCATTTCTCATATAACTGCTATATCTAAAGACTTTTAAGACTGATAAGTGCAAAGAGATAATTTCTTCATCATAAAGGTGTAGAATTTGAAGAAGTTTTACCTTTAAAAATTAAAATAGAAAATATATGAAAATTGTAAATAATATGCAGTGATCTATAGTCAAAATAAGGACTGACATACATTTACTATTTTCGCTTCTTTGGCAGCTTTGATCCGTGTTCATATAGGGTTGATACTTTGAGGTTGTGGCCCTGGGTTTAAGATAAGATGCCCTTGCTAATGTCCCACAGAGGTAATGGAGTTCAAACTGCCTCACCCTGGCTCTTCACTTCCAAGACTTGACACTTCAACCCACTAGACCACCACGCCTCAGACATACATCACTTTAACAATGGTTCATTCCTACACCTATCCTCAATTCCTTCTCTTTTTTCCCCTGGTTTCATACTTCCATCTTTGCAGGAGCAGTGGTATAGCAAGTTTTTATTTTTATTCTTTTTTGCCTTTGAGCTGTCTTCTTTAACCCCTTGACTGCAGATTTCCTACAAGAAGGCATCACCAAGCTACTGGAGTGGAACAAAAAGTGACTGCTACAATTCAATGAAGAAAAATGTAAAGTCATGCACCTTTAGAGGGGATATCCAGCATACCAATACCACATGGGAAACACTCCACTATCCACCACAGAGGCAGACAAAGGCCTGGGAGGATATGTTACCAGGCTACCAGTGAAGGCCAAATCCGTGCCAATCGCAGCGGACGGGTTAATTAAAAAAGTAAGAACTAGAATAGCACATAGATGAACATTCCTAATTCCCCCAAAGTCACAAATGGGTAGGTAGTCTGGGTGTCTTACTGCTGTGGTGTGTATGGCGGCCTGCAGCGTGGTGGTGATGGTGGCCAGGGCAGTGTTGTGGTGCTCCGCCTCGCGCCGCACCACCAACACCAGGTCCTCGTCCTCGCCGCGCTGCAGCCTCTCGGCCCCCGCCACAGGTTCAGGCAGCTGTGAAGATGTAGGCAAGTTGTTACCTGATTGTGCTTTGACAAGACTGAGTCAAGCTCATTGTGTCCTGTCTTATGAAACTATTTTATCTTATTTTTCATTAATACTGTGAATGTTTTTGGTGAATAACTTCTGATAATATATTCCATTGATTTATTGCTCAGTCTGGAAAGATTTCACATCTCACATCTTTCTTAATTTTTCTTATATTTTTGCTGTGCCTTGTTAATATGACTGTCAAATACATGTATACAATGTATGTATGTATGTGGATATGAACAAACAGTGAGGAAACAAATATCAGAGTACTTTTTTATATAAATCTCGAGAAATTATGCAGGTAGATGTTGTCTGATTGCAACCCAAATTCTACTTTGTTTTTGTTGTTGTTTTTAGCCTCAACACTCATCAACTCATTACCATTTTCTTCACTTTCATCAGCTCCTTGGCCAGGCTGCTCTCCACAGAGCCAGCCGGGTCCTGGGCACCGCCGGCTGTGGCCAGGGCCGTCAGGAGGGCATGGCCACTCTCCTCCTCCTGTAACCGCTGTACGCCAGCTGGCAGCCCAAAGATCTCAGGGTCCTCCAGCCCAGTCACAGTCTATAAAGCAATGATCACCATTACCATTGTCCTTTGTACAGCCCTAACCACAGCACATCAACTATTGAATATTCTGTTTTTCACTATTGTTGCTGCACCATCATCTTCCTCTAATTTCTCAACCAATCATTTCAGTCTTTAGCCATTAGTCTGCAGAGGCCATCTTTATCACTGCCACCATCATCACCCAGTGTGCAGCTCTGAACACAAAACACTTACTTACTGTCTACCAATCACCACTGTTGATGTTGAGTATCATCACCAATTCACCATATCCCTTCACTGTTATCATCACTATTTTTGTTACTATTTCTGTTATTATTACTACAACATCAGTGATATCTCCACAAGTATTATCCATCTTGTACATCAACAAACATCACCACTTCCCATCATTACTGTTCACTCCATGACAACACATCATCACAACAATCATTCCCCATCAAAACATACCCTCCTTGACCCATCAGAATCACTCTTGTCCCTCCCCATCAACAAAAACACTATCGTATCCATCCAGCTATCACAACACAACACATCCTCACCACAATCACTCACCCACAGAACACTCCCTCCCTGACCCAACATGATCACCCCCACCCCCCTCCCATTCCCACCAAGAACACTGGCCAGTTATATTTTCTCGTCCTCTTTCTCCTTTCATTTTCTCTTTCTCGGCATCTCAGGTGCTGGGAGGAAGATGAACAGGCAGCTTACAGTGTCTGCACTCCTCCCTCTCTACCTGCCTCACCTCTTATAACAATAATAATAATAATAATAATAATAATAATAATAATAATAATGACAACAACACCACCTCCTCACCACTAGGAAGTCCTGCACATCCTCCACCTTCCCCAGGACCTCCGGAAACAGTCCTGCCAGGCCCCGGCATTCCAGCTCCTCCCCTGGGACTGGCTGGGGCGGCTCCTCCAGGGCAGGGCGACCCAGGGAGAGACTCAACACCTCCCTCAGGATGCTGCTGATCACCCGCTGGTCCTCCGTCCTCAGCACCCGGCCCCCGTAGATCACCCGTCCAACCAGGTACTCCAGGCTCTCCAGATCCAGCTCTTGGCCCTCATCTATGCTGGACTGGCCAAGGGAAGGATGAGAGCGGATGAATATATGGACACACCTTCAGCCCCCTTCCCTTGTGACATAAGATCTAAATTTGTCATCTGGCTCTACTTCCACTACAGGGTCACCTCTAATACTGCCTCCTTATCTACTTCCTGCATGAATACAAAAAAAAAATGTGTGTTCCTAGTCTTGTAATGAAAGAATACAGAAAGTGAGTGAGCTTCAGTTTTTAACATTTCCTTTACCCTTCATTCCTAAAGTCTTAAACTGCCTGAATACCTCCTGAGTACTAAGTTCGTTCATTTTACAGTAAAGGAAACTGCTCAAGGGCAATAAACAAAGAAAAATAAAAAAGCCTGCTACACACTGCTCCGGCATAAGCAAACAGAAGCAGTACTCGTGGCTTTTCAGAACTAGCTCTTATCGGTCTGCTTGCTTAAATATCAGTCACACTTTTCACTCTGTATGCGCTTCCATCAGACCAATCCTCAAATGACGAAGAAAAAATACTCTGAATAATTTAGATGATTTTTTATTATTTGAAAAGGGTGATTGTCTCTCTTATATACTGAACTAGCCACAGGTGTCATATGAGGTTACAGATAATTAAGCAATGGGTCAATAAAATTATATATATGCCGACATTATGCTTGTGAAACCTGGATGGTAAAGGAGATGTATGTTCACAAGCTTATACACACACAGACACATAAGAGTAACGATGGTGACTCACAGTGACGATGTTAACTGTGAGGACGAGGTCAGCCGAGGTGAAGGCCGGAGGGTTGGTCCACGCCAGGTGTCCGTGTCTCCCTCGCTCACTCACGACGGTGTGGAAGACAGCCAACCCGTGCAGCAGACCCCATGTGGCTGCCTCCTCCTCTTCTTCCTGTGGCAAAAGATCTTAAAATGGTATCTGGCTCTACTCTTGCTTCCCTCCCCCTTACTTTCATCTCGTCTTCTCCCTGTGAGATAAGGGGTCGTATTGCAAGACATTTCACCGCCCAAGAACACATATTTGACAAGGCTTTCGTGGGAGTTGTGGGGATTTACAGGAGTAGTTGTATGACCCTGGTGGTAGTGTGACCCTTCCTCTGTACCGTGAACCTGAAGAAACACTCATTAGAACCCGACTGACCCCCTCTTTGACCTTTAGAAATAGCTGATGTGAGAAGCAAAAATGTCTTATAATACCGACCAAAATCTTAATATGCTAACTGGTTCTACGCTTGCTTCCCTCCTCCTCTTCTTCCTGTGACATAAGATCAAAATTTGTCATCTTGCTATACTCTTATTACAGTCACTTCTAATACTGCCTCCTTATCTTCTTCCTGCATCAATACAAAAAAGTGTGTGTGTTTCAATTTTTTTACACTTCATCCTTTTCCCTTTATTCCTGATCTTATAATGAATGAATACAGAAAGTGAGTGAGCTTCAGTTTTTAACATTTCCTTTACCCTTCATTCCTAAAGTCTTAAACTGCCTGAATATAGAAAGTACGAGAGTCAAGTCACCTCGTCTGTGAAGTGGATGTGTGCGGCGTGGCGGAAGAGTGTTTGGAAGTTCTGGTGGAGGGCGTGGCAGGGGTCGGCAGGGCAGTCCACCCACACCTTCTCCACCACCCGCAGCAGGGAGGCCGGGAACTGGTGAGACAATGAGAGTTAAGCACTAGAATATATGGAAAAAAAGGGAATATTGTAAAATCTGTCCCAGTGGTGAGAAATTAATACATTACGGTCTTGAATGGTGATGATGATGATGATGATGAATGGTGTGTGATCAAAGAGTGTGTCATGAGGAGTGTGAGCTATAAAATGTTCAACTTAAAATGATCTAGTGTGGCAAACAGGTCTTAAGTGGATCAAACTACAGACCAAATGAATTAAATTTGATGAGAAACTGAGGTTCATGTGCAAAAATTAAATAGTGCATCCCACAGGTTACAAGTATCAAAGTGACGTGGATTTGAAAAGTGCATGTCTGTGCAGCATCCAAATTCAAGAAGTCTATGCATGTGTATTCACCAAATTAAAAAAAGTATATGTGTACCCAACGAATTTATAAAGTGTATGCATGTGTATCTACAAAATTTAAACCGTCCTTTGCAATTGGCACAGATTCGGCTTTCACTGGTAGCCTGGTAACATATAGTCCCAGGTCTTTCTCTGCCTCTGTGGTGGATAGTGGAGTGTTTCCCATGTGGTATTGGTATGCTGGATATCTCCTCCCAAGGTGCAGGACTTTACATTTTTCTTCATTGAATTGTAGCAGCCACTTTTTGTTCCATTCCAGTATATTGGTGATGTCTTCTTGTAGGAAATCCGCAGTCAAGGTTTTATTTAACCCGGTAGCAGCGACGGGCCAAATTTGTGGCTTTACCGTGTAGCAGTGACGAGCCAAATCTGTGCCATGATATAAACCCCCCCAATATAGATGATACATAATCTGATCACAAATGCTTTGATATATATTATGAAATGGTTTGTGTAAGGGGTGATTTTTTCTCATTTTTCTCGCTTGGAGGGACCATTAAGAAACATGATCCCCGCTGATACCGGGTTAATAATGTATGTCTGTGTAACCCCCAACTGGTACAAAAGTGAGTATACCTTTGGAGTTGGTTCAGTGGTCAGGATGAGTCTGAAGGATGGGTGGAGGGTGGTGGCGGCAGCGGCAGAGGCAGCAGCAGGGCGAGTGTGGGTGGGAGCAGCAGCGGTGGTGGTGCCGGAGGTGGTGGATGCTGACGGGGTGGAGGGAGGGTTGTAGAGGCGGGAGATGGTGTTGGCGAGGGATGGGAGCCAGTCCAGGGCGTGGTGGAGGTTCTGGAGCACCACCCAACCCCCCTCCTCCACCCCCACCCTCACCGCCTCCTCTGCCACCCGACTCTGTCTCACACACACACAAAATGAACAAATAAAAAGATGAAAAGATAAATGAATAAATATCTTAATATACGAAACAAAAATTACCAAGATCACAAAATGAAAAAAAATGTTATGCACTGGTATCTTTGTCTCCTTTAAACAATTATTACAGCTTTACTGACACACAAACAGAAAAATGCAATATATAGAAAAAAATTACATACTTAGGCAGGTAAAGAAAAGAAAAAAGACTGTAATGGTATTTTGTCTGTTGTATTTTTCACATTCATGTCTACTCAATGAAGGGACTTTGTTAGGGTCTGTATATACCCCCTTCCTAAGCCTCAATACACCCTGCCACACCCACCTGGCCCTGCCCGAGGGACACACTGGTAAACGGCATCCCCAACACCCGCACCTCCTCCAGGGGATCAACACCAGCAGAGGTCACCAGCAGGAGGGGTGGCGGGTGGCGGGTGGGCGGCGGAGGGGGAGCCGGGCCCTTGGTGGGGGCGGGCAGCTGCAGGAGTTCCCCGAGTGCAAGAGGGGGCGGCACGACATACTGGCTCCCCATCACCTCTGCCACAGTGGTCTTGACGGCCCATGTTACCTGAGTGCATGTGTAATATTAACACACACAAAAGTAATATATAGAAATTAACCTCTCTTTTTGGCCACTCTTTACTTTGTCTTTAATAGGAGCAGTGGTTAGGAGGCTTTTTTTTCTACATTTTCTTTTTGTGCCCTTGAGCTGCTTCCTTTGTTGTTAAAAAAACTACCAGAGTATTGTATTGCTTGAACTGGTGCCCCTTTCATCTTTCATTTCAGTTTTAATTTCACTTCAAATGTTTGAGGAAAATAATGAGTGCCTGACAATGCCTAATGATTTACCTTGTCTTTCCTGAGGGCCGAGACAAGCAGGAGCCATGGCAGGGGAGGGAGGAGGTGCCAGGGTCGGGGGAACACACTCTTCTCCGGCAGCCCCTGACTCTCCACCAGCCTCACCCACGCCTCACTCTGCTCCCTTAGACTCTCCTCTAGATCTTGGGGGCAAAACAGTAATTAATATTGAAATGTATTTTTTTTATTTTCTTATTTTCTAATTTTTTTACAGCAAAGGAAACAGCTCAAGGGCAAAAAAAGGAAACAGTAGTGAAAAAAGCCCGCTAATCACCGCTCCAATAAAAAGAGTTCTGAGGAGCGGCCAAAAGAGAGGTCAACTTCGGTATGTCCTTCCTCTTTGAATGAACTGATAACATTCTGGGGGAAAAAAATGAGATAGATTCAATTCTTTTACAAATGGATATTGAAAATTTACTTATCCTTTATATAAGTGAGCACAAGTTGTTGTTCTACATTCTTGAGAGAGAGAGAGAGAGAGAGAGAGAGAGAGAGAGAGAGAGAGAGAGAGAGAGAGAGAGAGAGAGAGAGAGAGAGAGAGAGAGAGAGAGAGAGAGAGAGAGAGAGAGAGAGAGAGAGAGAGAGAGAGAGAGAGAGAGAGAGAGAGAGAGAGAGAGAGAGAGAGAGGATGAATTGTTGGAGCACTTATCCACTCACTCCCTTCATGAATATACGTGAAGTTAACACCCCTACTGACATTTATGGTATTTACTAACTAGAGCTCATCCATCCATCCCTCAGTAGTTACAAAATGTTGAAGAATCCGTTCATCCACCTACTTATTTTTGGTTGCATATCAAAATCAATCTCCTCTGTAAATTTTCATTGTCCAGTCAGTCAAAGTCTATAAAGTGTTTAACGTTGTGAATGTTGCTAAAGTGAGACATATGAAGAAGATATGAAATTAAAGCATCAGAGTTACGATTATTATTTCTCCCATTGTAGGTGAGTTTCTTGACTTATTCCTCTCCTCATCGCCCAACCCTCCATCAACCCACCTACCTATGTTATGCACGGAGAGTTACAAGTCACATGAGTGTCTTTGTGAGTGTTTCTGTGTCATCAGCAAGGACCAAGAATATTATGTCTGTGCTGTTACCCTTGACGATGACACGAACACATGCATAAACAATCCTCATGTGACTTGTAACTTTCCGTACGTAATTCCCATTCATGTATTACAAGTCACATGAGAGTCTTTGTGAATGTTTCCATGTCATCAGCAAGGAACAAAAATATGTCTACTCTGATAACCTTGATGACGACACGAACATATGCATAAACAACCCTCACGTGGCTTGTAATTTTCCGTACGTAATTCCCATTCATGTTATTACAAGTCACAAGAGAGTTACAAGTCACATGAGAGTCTTTGTGAGTGTTTCTGTGTCATCAGCAAGAAGCAAGAATATTATGTCTATGCTGTTAACCTTGATGACGACACGAACATATGCATAAACAACCCTCATGTGACTTATAACTTTCCATATGTAATTCCTATTCATGTTATTACAAGTCACAAGAGAGATAGAAGTCACATGAGAGTCTTTGTGAGTGTTTCCTTGTCATCAGCAAGAAGCAAGAATATTATGTCTATGCTGTTAACCTTGACGATGACACGGAAATATGCACAAGCAACCCTCATGTGACTTATAACTTTCCCTGCATTACACCTAACCACCCATTCACTCATCCATCTCCCCGTCCATCCAGCCATGTATGTAAGCTCACCATGGAAGACAGGGAGGGTCATGAGGTAGTGCAGGGCGGGCCAGGCATGCAGCAGGGGCGGGGGCAGCCAGACAGGGTGTGCTGGGGCCGTGCTGGTGCTCTGGGCTACGAGGTGGTACAGTGCTGCCTCCTCCTGGATGCTCACACCTCCCTCGCCTCTGTAGGGAGAGTCATTGTAATTGTTTTCTGTTTGCTAAAAGTCAAATTTTTTTATCATTATTTTCAGGACAAAGTTTAGAGCATCAATTTTGTCTCACCTGAGTGTGTGGAAAGCCACAAGGAGGGTGAAGGGCAGGTGGTGGGGGGTGGCCAGGCCCCGCACCACCGCCCGCTGCACCCCCCCCACCAGGGCCTCGCGCAGCAGCCCCAGTCGACGCTCCAGCACTGAGCTTTTCCCTCTGACAGCAGAGAAGAAAGGTTTAAGGGACCAAAATGTGTGTTTTAACTGGAAACTGGAAGAAAAAATTAGAAACAAGCTTCTCACTGATGGTAGAAATTTTTCTGAGAGCTGAATGCAAATTTTCACAATGGAAACTGGAATGAAAATATTGAAAAACTGATCATCAATACAGTATTTTCAGTTGAGCATTGAGCCAAAGAGTGCTCCACAGCCTAGGCCTTCATGCTCCTCACCAGCATCTCAGGGGGTAAAATGCAAGTCTTCATTATGGATATGAATAAAAACTATGAAAACATACCACCAAACTTTTCTTTTATATGTTTTGATGACTGCTTCTTGATATGACAGGAGAGGAGAAACATTTAAAGGGCCGAAAGCAAGATTTTACAACAGAAACTGAAATACAAACTTATCTATAAAAGAAGAGAACTTAATCAGGACACCTCTTCTCACATAATTGACTACTCTTAAATTTTGGCCGCCCCTTCGGATTTTTTACAGGAGCAGCGAGTAGCGGGCTTTTTTTTATTGTTTCCCTTTTTTTTGTGCCCTTGTGCTGTCTCCTTTGCCGTAAAAAAAATAAAAAATAAAAAATAAATAAATAAATAAAAGCATAAAGCAGCAGGTGAACTGAGGCGGCTCACGTGTTGTCGATGATGAAGATGTAGAGTGTGATGTACCAGCTGAGGGAGTATTGGTACATGTGGGAAAGGGCGGTGAGGCTGGCCAGGGTCATGTAGAGGGCGGCGGCGGGGCGGGACACGGCCTCGTACTGGCGGCAACACTCCAGCAAGGCCGCCTCTGTCTCGGCACACTGCTCCTGCTTCCTCTTGATCTCGTTGGACATTTGCTGTGGGGATTATTTTGTATGGAGTAAAGGAGACAAAAATAATAATAATAATAGCAATAAAGAAAGTCGCATTTATTTATTTATTTTTTTTATAGCCTCGGACAACTTTCCCCCATTCCTCACCACTACAAGATTTCTCCCTCTCAACTTTACCACCTTTTTCTCCCTCTCTTCCTCTTCACCACCTTCCAATTCCCTTCCCCATCCTTCCCTCCTCACCTTTCCAAGCTACCTAACTAGCCTAGCCCATATCTAGTATTTACTGTTGAAAAACCTAACCTAACCTAACCTAACCTTTCTAAATAACTAACCTAATTAATCTAGTCTATATATAGCTTCTATCGCATAATCTACTTCCTATCACCTTTGCCAACTTTCCCCTTTCTTGCCCCTACCAAATTTCCTCCCCTTCAATTCTCTGCTTTTTTTTCCCTTCCAAGTCCTCTCAATCACCTCCCAGTTCCCTTCCCCACCCTTTCCCTTCACCATCCCTTCTCCTTCCTATCACCTTTGCCAACTTTCCTCTTCCTTGCCCCTATCAAATTTCCTCCCCTTCACTTCTCTTCTTTTTTCCCTTCCAAGTCCTCTCAATCATCTCCCAGTTCCCCTCTTCACCCTCCCTCTTCACCATCCCTTCCCCTTTTTCCTTATCACCTCCGGCAATTTCACCATCATCACATTTTCTCCCCATCAACTTTACTAACTTTTCTCCCTCCTCTTCCTCCCCAGCCTTCCCGTTCACCTTGGTCTGCTGCAGGATAAGAATTGCCTCCTCGGACTCTAATATATTGCCCTGGACAGATGACAACGTGTGAAGGATGCGTTCCTCAGTGGCCTGCAGCGCCCTCTGGTAGGACGACATTGTGACCACCAGCTTCTGCCTCTCATCTTCCAGCTCTGGCCTGTGGATGCATGAGGCAGGGTGAGGTAATGCAGGTGAGTAAAGGAGTAAAGGTAAGGAGTAAGGGTGAGTATAGTAGGGTGCTGTTAGGATTAAGTAAAGAGGATGTAAGAGACTGATAAATATTGTCACAACCGGATACAGTCTTTCATCTTTAGTTCTGCCCTGCGTTGTTAGGTGTAATGCAGGGAAGGTTACAAGTCACATGAATGGGAATTATGTATGGAAAGTTACAAGTCAAATTAGGGTTGTTTGTGCATATTTCCGTGTCATCGTCAAGGTTAGGATGAGGCAGAGTGAGGCAGGGTGTTGCTAGGGTAAAGAAAGGTGTTGTTAGGATTAGGCAAGGATGTAAGAGGCTGATATATAATGTTAGAACCGGCTACTGTCTTTCACCTTCAGTTCTGCCCGGTGTGTGGATGAGGCAGGGTGTTGCTAGGGTAAAGTAAGGTGTTGCTAGGGTAAAGAAAGGTGTTGTTAGGATTAGGCAAATGGAAGGTAAGAGATTGATAAATAAAGTTACAACCGGCTATCGTCTTTCACCTTCAGTTCTGCCCGGTGTGGGGATGAGGCAGGGTAAGGCTAGGGTAAAGTAGGGTGCTGTTAGGATTAGGCAAGGATGTAAGAGGCTGATAAATAATGTTAGAACCGGCTACTGTCTTTCGTCTTCAGTTCTGGCCTGTGTGTGGGGATGAGGCAGGGTGAGGCAGGGTGAGGCTAGGGTAAAGTAGGGTGTTGTTAGGTAAGAGGTGAATTATATGCCTTGTTACCATCATCCACTGCCACTCGTCCAGTTCTGGGTTGTATGAGGATGAGACACAGTGAAAAGCAGCAGCAGCAGGTAGGATAGGGTAGATGAATGATGACACACACAAAAAATAAAAGGGGGAAAGATAAAAGATATATATGATATGAAATCACCTTACACCCTAGCTTCTGTCTTTCATGCACCAGCTTCATTACATCTTTGGGCAGTACTACAAGTCGAATCCGAGAAGTTTTGGGTCCCTACAGAGTTTGGGATGAATAACTCTGTAGGGACCCGAAAATTTTGGGATTCGACTAATAGTACTGCCCTTTATAAATCTATGTTATGATCCTCCTCATGCAAAGATATATCAGGTCACACACACACTCTCTCTCTCTCTCTCTCTCTCTCTGTCACCTACCTTTCTTTACTGACGAGAATCTGCCTGAGGTGGTCGTGAAGGCCGTGGACCGTCACTGTAAAGTTGACCACAGTGAGAGCCCCGGCGACCTCCAGGGAGATGGGTGGCCTGGGGTGGCGGGTGGAGAGGTAGAGGCGGAAGTTGTTGTTGTACTGTAGAGTGAGGGACCCCACGGCTACCACCTTCACCCCGCCTGCCAGAAGAGGAAACTTGAAGGACTATGGCCGGTATACACTCGTAGCTGATAAAGAAACAAAGAAAACTAGAAAGAAAATCCTGTAAACACCTTGAGTGGCAAAAAAACAAAGAAAATAAAAGAAAATCCTGTAAACACCTTGAGTGGCAAAAAACAAAGAAAATAAAAGAAAATCCTGTAAACACCTTGAGTGACAATAAACAAAGAAAACAAAGAAAATCCTGTAAACACCTTGAGTGACAATAAACAAAGAAAACAAAGAAAATCCTGTAAACACCTTGAGTGACAAAAAACAAAGAAAATAAAAGAAAATCCTGTAAACACCTTGAGTGACAAAAAACAAAGAAAATAAAAGAAAATCCTGTAAACACCTTGAGTGACAATAAACAAAGAAAATAGAAAGAAAATCCTGTAAACACCTTGAGTGACAAAAAACAAAGAAAATAAAAGAAAATCCTGTAAACACCTTGAGTGACAATAAACAAAGAAAACAAAGAAAATCCTGTAAACACCTTGAGTGACAATAAACAAAGAAAATAAAAGAAAATCCTGTAAACACCTTGAGTGGCAAAAAACAAAGAAAATAAAAAGAAAATCCTGTAAACACCTTGAGTGGCAATAAACAAAGAAGATAAAAAGAAAATCCTGTGAACACCTTGAGTGGCAATAAACAAAGAAAATAGAAAGAAAATCCTGTAAACACCTTGAGTGGCAATAAACAAAGAAGATAAAAAGAAAATCCTGTAAACACCTTGAGTGGCAAAAAACAAAGAAAAGAAAAGAAAATCCTGTAAACACCTTGAGTGACAAAAAACAAAGAAGATAAAAAGAAAATCCTGTAAACACCTTGAGTGGCAAAAAACAAAGAAAATAAAAAGAAAATCCTGTAAACACCTTGAGTGACAAAAAACAAAGAAAATAAAAAGAAAATCCTGTAAACACCTTGAGTGACAAAAAACAAAGAAAATAAAAAGAAAATCCTGTAAACACCTTGAGTGGCAAAACAAGAAAAACAAGAAAACAAATAAATAAATAAAACTAGCAAAATAAACACCCTGGACACAAACCAACCTTCCTCTGTGATGGTTCTGGTCAGGACGTTGGTGAGCAGAGGCGGCGGATCACCACAGAGGTCAAGCAGCAGCAGCGGGTGTCCCCGGGTCACACAGCGGGTCACGGCCTCCTCCAGCAGACTGACCCGGACTGACCCTGCCCTGGCGAGCTTGTTGAAGTCCTGTTGCCACACCACCTCTAGTCCGTTGGCCGCCTCGTGCTGCTGGATCCACCGTGACCCGACCTCATCTGGGTCAACCAGTAGCGGCCACCTGTCATGTTGCTTTTTTAGTAAATGTTACAGATTTTTTTATTTATTTATTTTTTTTTTTTTACAGTAAAGGAAGCAGCTCAAAGGCAAAAAAAACACTAATCACTGCTAGAAAAAATAGTGCTAGTATAACATGCAGGACAGGAAGCAAACATCATGGACTAGGGAACAGATGTAAAATTAAGATATTCTAATAATGATTAACCCCTTGGCTGCGGATTTCCTGCAAGAAGACATCACCAAGCTACAGGAGTGGAACAAAAAGTGGCTGCTACAATTCAATGAAGAAAAATATAATGTCATGCACCTTGGGAGGGGAAATACAGCACACCAAAACCACATGGGAAACACTCCACTACCCACCACAGAGGCAGAGAAGGACCTGGGAAAATATGTTACCAGGGTACCAGTGAAGGCCAAATCCGTGCAAATCGCAGCGGACGGGTTAAGAACAAGAAAAGCACTTGGGCAGGTCACACCATGCTTTAAAATGATGGATGTCTAAAATAAGTGACAACCAAGAATTTAAAGTTGATTATCATTACTATTATTATTATTATCCTTACTTGTTGGTGTGTTTGATGATGGTGGCGTTCTGGAGGGAGAAGGAGTCTGTTGGGAGTCCCTCGAGGCCCCAGGCACGGGTGTGTAGGGCTGGCGTGAGGGTGCCCACCAGGCTGAACCCCTCGCTCACCTCCAGCCCTGCCTCCCTCACCCCCGCACACCACCGCCCCACCAGCTCATCCCTGCACACACACACACACACAATGTTGCCGCACATCACAAAACTTTAATGGTCAGGGGGAGAATGATGTCCTGTGAAACTTTCTCTTAATGGGAAAAGGAGTTAGGCAAAGAGCCAGAGTTCTGTGTTTTATGGTAAAGAAGACAGACTAAAGACTAAATTATGAAGCTCTATGAAACTTTCACTTTACGGGAAAAGGAGTCGGAGAACGGCCAAAGGTTTCTTTATTCTATGATTAAAAAAGATAGACCGATAGAAAAATATGAAAGTGAATAAATGACAGCAACACTCTATTCCAAAAAAAGAAAAAAAAAAAACATGATGCCCTAAAATGCAATCATGTGAAGTTCTAGAGGTGCTTCAATACTTCCCTTTTGAAACAGTTTGTCATAAAGGAAAGAAAGTGCCAATAATATGTTTTTCTTACAGTAGAGAAAGCGGCTCAAGGAAAAAAAAAATCCTGCAAGAAAACAAAAGCCAGCAAAAACAAAAAAAGGACATTAGAAAGAATAAAAAAAAATAAAAAAAATCCTACCCTAAAATAACTGGAAGAGGAAATAAAAAAAAATCATCCATGGCGAAAGATTATCAGATGCCTTAAATAATCGGAACAGGTGAGGGCAGCAGGGTCCATACCTCACTTCTGGCAGGTGTGGCGGCAGGTAGGCCAGGGAAGCAGCTGCCAGGAGGGTGTCGCCAGGTAAACGCAGCAGGTCGGCCCCAGCAGTTTCAGCCGCAGCCTCCCACCTGGTCTGTTCCCCTCCCAGCCCACCTGTGACGAGATGGAAGGTCATTCTACATTCTTCACAAACTAAACTAAAATAAAACTAGATGGATAAAATTCTGAAGAAAACAAAATCCTCACTTCAGTATTAACCCAGTAGCTACGGGGACCAAGTTTCTTAAAGGTCCCTCTAAGCAAGAAAAATGAGAAAAAATCATCACTCACGCAAACCATTTCATAATATGTATTAACGTATTTGTGATCAGTTTATGCATCATCCACTTAGGGTTTTTTTTATCATGGCACAAATTTGGCCCGTCGCTGCTAACGGGTTAAAAGCATTACCCACTCTAAAATTGATAAAGCTCTGAAGTAATGTAAATGCTCACTTCAGTCTGAAAAGCATTAGTCCATCTCAAATTAAATAGATAACACTCTGGAGGGAACAACATTCTCACTTCAGTATTAAAAGCATTACTCCCTCTTACCTCTTTAGTATACTGGAATGCTGGCAAACTAAATGACACAAAACAAAGAACACTAGAATGAAGATACACACACACACACACCAGCAACATCGATCCTCACAGCTTCTCAATGCAACACAACAAAACACCCCAGAAATGAGAACAAATTATCACACTGAGAAACACAACACTGCCACACTCACTGGTCAGCTTCATCACAACAAAACACCACAGAAATGAGAACAAATTATCACACTGAGAAACACAACACTGTCACACTCACTGATCAGCTTCATCACAACAAAACACCAAAGAAATGAGAACAAATTATCACACTGAGAAACACAACACTGTCACACTCACTGATCAGCTTCATCACAACAAAACACCACAGAAATGAGAACAAATTATCACACTGAGAAACACAACACTGCCACACTCACTGATCAGCTTCATCACAACAAAACACCACAGAAATGAGAACAAATTATCACACTGAGAAACACAACACTGCCACACTCACTGATCAGCTTCATCACAACAAAACACCACAGAAATGAGAACAAATTATCACACTGAGAAACACAACACTGCCACACTCACTGATCAGCTTCATCACAACAAAACGCCAAAGAAATGAGAACAAATTATCACACTGAGAAACACAACACTGTCACACTCACTGATCAGCTTCATCACAACAAAACACCACAGAAATGAGAACAAATTATCACACTGAGAAACACAACACTGCCACACTCACTGATCAGCTTCATCACAACAAAACACCCCAGAAATGAGAACAAATTATTACAATGAAAAACACAACACTGCCACACTCACTGGTCAGCTTCATCACAACAAAACACCCCAGAAATGAGAACAAACTATTACAATGAAAAACACAACACTGCCACACTCACTGATCAGCTTCATCACAACAAAACACCCCAGAAATGAGAACTATCACACTGAGAAACACAACACTGTCACACTCACTGATCAGCTTCATCACAACAAAACACCCCAGAAATGAGAACTATCACACTGAGAAACACAACACTGCCACACTCACTGATCAGCTTCCTCGCCCGCTGCAGCTTGAGGGCACACAGGCGCTGCTCAGCCTCCAGGTTCTCCTTCTCCCGGCATGAGAGAGAGAACCTTCGCTGCAGCACCTCCAACTTCTCCTCCAACTCTCTCAGCTGCCCCCGCTTGGCCTCCAGCAGGGACACCATGGCAGCCACCTCAGCCTCAGCCTCTGCCAGTCTCTCTCTCTTGGGTGCCACGACCTGGTGAGACAGAGTTCATGGAAGTCAATATAAAGATGACACACAGGCAAGGCAAATAAAACTATAGACAAAACAACAAAACAGCCATTCACTCAGCTAGGGCATGACGGATAACTAAAGGAAAATAAACGTGATTATTGGGGCGTTCGTTACTTGGCGCCGCAACTGTGTGGTCATATGGCGGCGAAAATAAACATTACAGACCTGAGGAAATACTTCTTTTAGCCATCAATCGCCTTAGCTGTAGCAAGGAAGATAAAACTAAAGAAAAATAAACATTACAGACCTGAGGAAATACTTCTTTTAGCCATCAATCGCCTTAGCTGTAGCAAGGAAGATAAAACTAAAGAAAAATAAACATTACAGACTTGAGGAAATACTTCTTTTAGCCATCAATTGCCTTAGCTGTAGCAAGGAAGATAAAACTAAAGAAAAATAAACATTACAGACCTGAGGCAATATTTCTTTTAGCCATTCGCTCACCTTGGCTATGGCATGGTAGGCAGACATGGCCCTCACCCACTTGCAGAGGCCCTCGGCAGCGCTGGACGCCTTGGCCACCAGCGCCGGCTCAAACTCAGGCAGACGTACGTACTCCTTGTTGACCTTCTCCATGAGGGTGTCGGGGATGTTGTCCTTGTCGTAGTCCCTCAGCTGCTGCAGGAAGCTGAGGTCCCCGAGAAGCTTCTTGCTCGGCCCCCAGTAGTCCATTGTCTGGGGGTGAAGGTGATTAAATAAGGGAAGGACAGACTGAGTAAGCAACAACAATCTATCTCACCCACTCATCTATATCTTCACCACCACCTGTCAACTCCCTCAGCCTGTCACAATGCACTCCACCCACTCACAGCCTTGGCAGTGGAGTTCTTGAGCTTGTCCGGTTTTATCTCCAGCATGACGCAGACAGCAGCCATGACCAGCTTAATGGCCTGTGGAGGGTTCTTCATGCTCTTGACCACCGTGATGTCTGCTGGCTTGAGGGTGTTGAGGGCCGCCACCGCCTCTGTTTGGGGGGAAAGGTTGTTCGGAGTGACTGGATGGGGTGGAGTTGAGGAGGGATGGGTATTATGTGCATGAGTGATTGGGTGAGGTGGAGTTGAGATGAGTGATATGTGACTAGCTTTTTGTGTGGGCTAATTTGCTATGTTGTTTATTTAGCTTTGCCCTTCAGTGCCTCCTCCGCTGCATAAAAAAGCATATACCAATACTGGGTTGCATCAAGGGAAATCTGAGGACAACCGCAATAGTGTGGTAGTAGACACCACTCACCAATTCACCGTTGCCAGCTTGCCTTACTCAGCTTCTTCATACCGACTTCCAATCCAAAAACTGTCTCCTACACCCAAATAATGAGACTCATTTATAGTTATCATTACAATCATTAATTCCTGATGTCGTGACCAGCATTTCGTGTGGACTAATTTGCTATGTTTATTTAGTTTTGCCCTTCAGTGCCTCCTCCGATGCATAAAAAAGCATATACCAATACTGGGTTGCATCAAGGGAAATCTGAGGACAACTGCAATAAAGTGGAAGTACATGCCACTCACCATCAGCGTTGCCAGACTGCCTTACTCAGCTTCTTCATACCGACTTCCGATCCAAAAACTGTCTCCTACACCCAAATAACGAGACTCATTTATAATTATCATTACAATCGTTAATTCCTGATGTCTTTTGGGGATAGTCAAGTGTCAAAAATTAGTAAACACTATGCTCTAAGTACAACAATCAGGCAACGGCACTCACCATGGAGGGCCGGGAGTGCCTGGTTGAGCTCCGCCTGGCACTCCTCCTGCAGCTGGCGTGCCCGGGCTGTGTGGACTCCTGCCTCCTCCTCCTCTATTGCCACCAGCTTCCGCCGTGCCTCCACCTCCATAGACTCCTAGAAAATAAACGAGAACAGAAAGCGAGGATAAAAACCAACAAATCTACCTGTTAAAAATTTTCATGTCCAAGATAAATGAGTTCTAAAAGGTACATATTTTAGTTCTTTCCTTGTTTATGTGTTGTGGACTCCTAGAAAATGAATGAGAACAGAAAGCGAGGATAAAAAACAACAAATCTATGTGTTAAAATTTTTCATGTCCAAGATAAATGAGTTCGAAAAGGTATGTATTTAAGTTTTTTCCTTGTTTATGCTCCCAATGTGTTGTGGACTCCTAGAAAATGAACGAGAACAGAAAGCAAAAATAAAAACCAACAAATCTACCCGTTAAAATTTTGCATGTCCAAAATAAATGATTTCTGAAAGGTACATATTACAGTTCTTTCCTTGTTTATGCTCCCAATGTGTTGTGGACTCCTAGAAAATGTACGAGAACAGAAAGCAAAAATAAAAACCAACAAATCTACCCGTTAAAAATTTCCACGTCCAAGATAAATGGGTTCTGAAAGGTACATATTACAGTTCTTTCCTTGTTTATGCTCCCAATGTGTTGTGGAGGGATGTGAGAAAAGAGAATGAGATAGATAGATAACTTATGGCTCCATCTCCGCCTCTATGGATTCCTGGAACAAAACAGAGGAGAGCGGAAGGTGGGAATAAAAATCTACTCACTAAAACTGTTTCTGCCTTTGACAAGTTAGTTCTGGAGGTTGCAGATTTGTTTTTTTCTTATTTTCTCTCACATTGATATCATGAAAAGGTAGCATAAACGAGAATGAGATACAGTCACCCCCCGCCGTTCGCAGTCTCACCCATCGCGGTTTCGCGTATTCGCGGTCAACTAATTGTAACCCCCCCCCGCTTATACGCGGCCCCAGTTTCGCGTATACGCGGATGCATTGACGCTAAATAGGGAGGCAGAGAGGAGGGGGGAAGGGAGAGAGGAGGGAGGAAGGCAGAGAGGAGGGAGGGAGGGAGGGAGAGAGGAGGGAGGAAGGCAGAGAGGAGGGAGGGAGGGAGGCAGAGAGGAGGGGGGAAGGGAGAGAGGAGGGAGGAAGGCAGAAAGGAGGGAGGGAGGGAGGCAGAGAGGAGGGGGGAAGGGAGAGAGGAGGGAGGAAGGCAGAGAGGAGGGAGGGAGGGAGGCAGAGAGGAGGGGGGAAGGGAGAGAGGAGGGAGGAAGGCAGAGAGGAGGGAGGCAGAGAGGAGGGAGGGAGGCTGAGAGGCGGGGGGTAGGGAGTGAGGAGGGAGGAAGGCAGAGAGGAGAGAGGAGGGAGGCGGGGCAATGGACGTTAGGTTGCTCCTGAGTGACGTCACGGTTAGACTGTGACGTCATGCTTTCCTATTGGCCAGCAGCTCACTCAGGGACGACTGCTATTGGTCGAGATTTTCTCATAGCAACATTATCCTAAAAAAAAATTCACGCGCCGCCACACTGCAGTGTTGCCAGATTGGGCTACTTATCGCAAATTGGGCTACTTTTGGGTCTTCTGTGCTACTAAATTTTGACCCCAGGGTGAGTGTTGATTACATATTGTTGTCTAACAAGGTCTTGTCTCATTTCAGTCATTAAAAAGAACGAAAAAACATGTTTTATATGACGTGTCAGAGGTGACTTCCCCAAATGCATATTTTCCCATAGGGTTATAGTCCCGCCGTTCGCGGTTTCGCGCATCGCGCCGAAGTCCGGGAACGAAATACCCGCGAACGGCGGGGGATGACTGTAGATTGATGACTTTTGGCTTCACCTCAACCTCCATGGACTCCTAGAAGAAAACGGAGGCAGAAGGTACAGTGAGAGGAAAAATCTACTTGTTAAAAATCATCCTGACATAGATTAACCTGGTAGCAGCGACGGGCCAAATTTATGGCTTTACCGTGTAGCAGCGACGGGCCAAATTTGTGCCATGATATAAACCCCCCAAAATAGATGATACATAAACTGATCACAAATGCGTTGATATACATTTTGAAACGGTTTGTGAGTGATGATTTTTTCTCATTTTTCTCACTTAGAGGGACCATTATGAAACATGATCCCTGCTGCTACCAGGTTAAAGAGTTCTGAAAAAAAGTTACATATTCCAGTTGTCTTCTCTTATTTACCTTCACAATATTATGGAAGAATCGCAGAAAAGAGAATGAAACACAACTTTTGGCTGATTATTTTGTAGCTCACACTCCTCAAGAATCACACAAATGGATCTTAGGTTGTTTGGGATTCTGTCGTAGGGGAGTGCAGTGGTCTAGTAGGTCAGAGCGTCAACCCATGGAAGTGAAGGGCCAGGGTGAGGCAGTTCAAACCCCATTGCTGCCCGAGTGACATCAGCAAAAACATTCAGGGCCGTATACTTAAACATTTCAGCGCCCAAGCACACATATTTTTGACAAGGCTTTCGTAGGAGTTCTGGGTATTTTCAGGGGTAGTTTTATGGCCCTGGGGGTAGTCTGACCCTTCTTCTGTACCATGGGCCTAAGAAAACACTCATTAGAAGGCGACTGATCTTCTTTTTGGCCCATGGAAATAGT
This sequence comes from Eriocheir sinensis, assembly GCF_024679095.1. NCBI lineage: Eukaryota > Metazoa > Arthropoda > Malacostraca > Decapoda > Varunidae > Eriocheir > Eriocheir sinensis. The sequence goes on from NC_066538.1 coordinate 6,410,415, forward strand.
TGATGTGAGGGGTGGAAGCGTCTTAAAATACCAACCTCAGTTTTAAACCCCAAGCCACACCTCCACCCAAAAATTGACCCCATATGAACTTAGATAAAATAAAGAAAAAGCCATAGTAGAGAAATTTAGCTAAACAGTCGTCCCTCAAATAGTACAGTTTCCAATAGTTCGGTTTCAGTTTTATACGGATTGTCATAGAAGATCTTGACAAGGCTTTCGTAGGAGTTCGGGGCATTTTCAGGGGAAGTTTTATGGCCCTGGGGGTAGTCTGACCCTTCTTCTGTACCGTGGACCTAAGAACACACTCACTGCTCGTCGGGAAATTTAAAAATCCTAAAAAAAATCTTCTATGAAAATTCACATAAAACCGAAACCGAACTATTGGAAACCGTACTATTTGAGGGACGACAGTAATATGGAAACAACAATAGAGCGAACATTACAAACAGACAACAGTACAGTAGTGGCTAACCTGTTCTATCAGCTGCATCATGTTGGACACACCCTCAGCCGCCTCCTCTATCTGTGGTCCCAGGGAGGCCAGCATCTCCTGCATCACTGAGATCTGAAGGAGGCGGGGAGGCATGGGGGGAGGCAGGTCAGTGTGTGATGAGGGCTTAGCTTACACAATTATTCAGTGTTTTAAATCTTACAATCAGAAAATGACAAATGTAAATGAGAAGACGTTAAATCCACTGAAAATGAAAGGGAATATATAGGAAATCATGTTAAAATACTGAATGATATTATACACAGGATTTGCAAGTAGAATAAATCATAAAAATGACTAATAAAAATAAAATTGAGTATCATACTGAACAAATAATAAAATAAATATAACCAATATTACCAAAAAATACATACAACCCATATAATACAACACTAACAATACAAAACAATCAAATTTACCTATTTCTATGCCACAACACAAATTTTTCAGAGCTGTGTTTTCCTGATACAAGTTCTGTGACTGAAAAGGTGAACATGACTAGGCAAACACACCCTAAAGAGACGCTCCCTCCAAGACGCACCTGAGAGGCAGCGAAGGCCAGCTTGTCAAGGCCCGAGAGGTACTTCTTCCTAAAGGCGGAGGTGGTGGCCTGGCGGGAGGTGAAGAGGCCACGGAACTCCTGCAGAAGGTGGAGGTATGAGGAAGGGGTGACGGGGGGACACCAGCCGCCCTTCTCCTGCACTCGCTCGCTCTCCTCCCTGCAAAGAGAAAGATATCCATTAGGGAGTGATCACCAATTTGTACGCATGAAGACAGATGGAAAAGAGAGGAAAGGTAAGGAGAGGAGAGGGATCAAAAACAGAGGAGAGAAGGGGGATTGAAAGGAGAGGAGAGAAGAGAGATGAAAAAGAGGGGAGGAGAGAAGAGATGGGGGATGGAAAAGAGAGAAGAGATGAAAAAGAGAGAGGAGAGAAGAGATGGGGGATGGAAAAGAGAGAAGAGATGAAAAAGAGAGAGGAGAGAAGAGATGGGGGATGGAAAAGAGAGAAGAGATGAAAAAGAGAGGAGGAGAGAAGAGATGGGGGATTGAAAGGAGATGAGAGGAGAGGCAGGAGAAGAGAGGAGAGATAGGATTACTCTAACCATTCTTTTCTCTTCTTATTAGGATGTGACACTGGGTTGAAAAGAAGAATCAGAAAGATGTATGCCATAAGTACAAAACACTTCACAAGACACTGAATATTTTTCCTTCCCTCTACCCATACAGCCTCCCGCCCGCCCTCACACACCTGGCCAGCTGGTGGATGAGCGTGGCAGCAGAGATGACTGTGTCCCGCATGGAGCGCCGCAGGGACACCTCCTCCAAGTAGTGCTCCCCGACCCTCACCAGCGCCTTCTCCGGCCAACGCTGGTGACGGGAAGTTAGTGTTAGTGCTAGTGTTGTTATCACCTCTGTTATTACTACCATTTCTATCTTTATTAGTAGTAGTAGCAGTATTATTAACATTACCAACATTTATCATTATTGTTATTCTTCTCACTGGCCATACGAAGACAAGTTATGAGTCACCTTGAAGAAGTTGATGGTGACGCGGGTGGTGAAGGCCGGGTAGTGGGTGAGTGTGTGGTGCAGGTTGGGTGAGGGGAGGCAGGTCACCACAATGTGCACCAGCTCCTTCACCCGCCGCTCCTGCTCCTCCCACACCTCACTCTCCGTCACCTCGCGCCCCTCCAGGAACAGCCGCAGCCGCTGAAAACGAGGAAAGATGATGAATTTGCAGTACTAACCCCTTGACTGCGGATTTCACACAAGAAGACATCAGCAAGTTACAGGAATGGAACAAAAAGTGGCTGCTACAATTCAATGAGGAAAAATGTAAAGTCCTGCACCTTGGGAGAGGATATCCAGCATACCAATACCACATGGGAAACACTCCACTATCCACCATAGAAGCAGAGAATGACCTGGGACTATATGTTACCAGGCTACCAGTGAAAGCCGAATCTGTACCAATCGCAGCAGACGGGCTAAAGGCAGTCAAAGATTTGCTTGGGCACCACTTGAAGGGGAAGTAGTCTAGAAGTGTCAATTGTTTAGGCCAATGACAAACTACAGCACCTGGAAGCAGACCCACACTCCCTCACCTCTCGCAGGTATGACCGATCCTCAGGCGAAAGGATGTTTGGCGCGTCGCCAGTGAGGATGAGGGTGTTGACGAGGTGCAGGACGGAGGGGTGGTGGAGCGCCGCGTCCCCCACCACCACCACCGTCGCCTGCTCGTCCACCCCGGCACGCATCACCGCCTCCTTCACGGCCTCTCGCACCTCACTGTAGTCTGGGGTGAGCATGCGTATATGTTGTTCATGTTAGTTTTCATTGTAGAAAACGGTGGAATTGCAGAGAGAAAGAAACATGTACAGGCAGATATTTCTCTCTCTCTCTCTCTCTCTCTCTCTCTCTCTCTCTCTCTCTCTCTCTCTCTCTCTCTCTCTCTCTCTCTCTCTCTCTCTCTCATTGTAAAACACCATAATAATAATAAGAACAAGAACAAGAAGAGGAAGAACAGAAGAAAAAGAACAAGAACAAGATGAAGTAAAAGGAGAAGAAAAAGAAGAAGCAGAACAAAAACAAGAAGAAAAAAGATAAAGAAGAAAAATATGAAGAAAAAAGAAGATGAAGAAGAAAAATATGAAGAAAAAAGAAGATGAACAAGAAAAGGAAAAACAAGAAGAAAACAAAATCCTGAACAAAATGAAAAAGAGAAACAAGAAAAAAAGGAAGAAGAAAAATATTATCACACCATACAAGAACACATCCTCAACAGACCCAGCACAACCAGGCACCTCCCTTACCATCGTGGGGGGTGATGGCGGGGAGCAGGAGGGTGTGGCCGCAGATATGAGCCGCCAGCCGTGTGAGGGACCGTCGCCCTGACCCCCCGGCTCCCACCAGCAGCAGGTGACCCCCAGCACGACCCAGCACTCGGGAGATGCGCGCCACCTGTCCCACCATGTGCCTGGGGGGGGTGGAGGGGGGGGTTATGTGGTGGTAGTAGTAGTAGTAGTAGTAGTAGTAGTAGTAGTAGTAGTAGTAGTAGTGGTAGTAGTAGTGGTAGTAGTAGTAGTAGAAGTAATAGTAGTAGTCAGAGCTGGGATTCTGTAGAAAAAATCTACCACCGGTATCGGTAGTCGGTAGCGAGCCGCGTCCAATCGGTATCGGTAGATCGGTAGATTTTTCAGAAATCTACCGATCGGTATAGATTCGGTATCGGTAGATTAAAAACTCTATAATTATATAAAAAAATGCTTTTAAAGGCCCATAACACACTTTTTAAGTTATTTCTCTCTTATTTCGGTTAACTTAAGAATAGAAGTAAATTAGAGTCTTTTAATACCTTTTTTAAGTTTTTAATGTAAAATAAAGTTTAAAAAAGGAAAATCACTTGAAAAGTTAAAAGCACAAAACGATTAAGTGCTGCTGCCGCGGCGGGTGGACTTAAAAACACTGCCACTTAAAACACTAGGCGATGAGGCTGAGCACGTTGTCGAGAGCGTAGGAGCTAGAGCGTAGGTGTAGGCTACTCGCGTCGGCAGGCCAAACAAGAGTGGGGCTCCCGCCAAAACTTTTGGCGGGAGCGAGAATCTGCTAGGTCGTGGCTGCCTCTGATTGGCTGAGAACGCCCAGAACGGCCGGTGATTGGCTAAGCGTGATGACGTCAAAGTAATACCTGGAATTTCCTGCTAACTGCTTCCCATAGATGCGCTCGAACGTGTTGAAACTTGTCCGTTTCATTTTCCCGGGGTCGTCTTCTCTTAAGTCTTAACAAAAAAGTCCCGCGCTCGCTTTTTCAATCTACCGATACCGATTGACTGCCAATCATGCGATCGGTAGCGGTATTCGGTAGTTTCTTCAAAATACCGAATGATCGGTATCGGTAGCAGTAATCTACCGCCGGTAGTACCGATCCCAAATGTCAATCGGTAGTCCCAGCTCTGGTAGTAGTAGTAGTAGTAGTAGTAGTAGTAGTAGTAGTAGTGGTAGTAGTAGTTGTAGAAGTAGTACTAGAAGTAGAAGTAGTAGTAGCAACAGTAGCAATAGCAGTAGTAATAGTAGTGGTAGTAGTAGCAGTAATAGTAGCCATAGTAGTGGTAGTAGCAGAAGTGAATTAGTAAAGTAGTTGGTAGTAGCAATGGTAGGTAGTTTTTGTAGTTATCAGTAACAGTAGTAATACTAGACAAATAGATTTAGTCATAACAGTAGTAACAATAGTAGTAGTAGCAGCAGTAGTAAAAAAAAATAACCTTTTCATATTTTATTTATATTCTAAATTCAGAAACTCCGAAAAAATCTTTAAAAAATCTCTCCCCCTCTCCCCTTCCACATGTTTGAACCCACTTGAAGGTGACGAGGTTGAGGGGCGATGAGTGGCAGGTGTTGTAGTGCTGTGTGAAGGCCGTGATGGTGTGCTGCAGCTGGCCCAGGTCCGTCACCTCCTCGTAGCGCCTCTCTGCAATGGGGGTGTCCACCGTCGCTCCGATCACCCCCCAGCACGCCCTCTCCAGGCAGGCTTCTGTCACCTGGGGTTGTTGAAAGAGGTGTTGGGGTGACTGTGTGTAGTTTTAATTTTTTTGTGTGTGTGCGTGTGTGTGCATGTGCATGTGAGTGTGTGTGTGTGTGTGTTCTTACCTATTTGTATTTTAACAGAACGGAGAGAAGTTGATAATGTCCTTTATTTTATCACATTATATAATTCGGTATTTATGAATGTGAATGTGGATGTGTGGATGAATGTGAGTGTGGATGTGTGGTTGAATGTGAGTATGGATGCATGGATGAATGTGAGTGGATGTGTGAGTGAATGGTGTAGTTGCAGCGAACTTTCATATCCAGCACTCCAGACACTGAACATTTGGTGGACACAAGAAGAAGGCAAACATTCAAAGGCTGCTCCTGCATGCCTGAGAAGGAGGGTTATTTGAAAGGCATGATTATATAGGCGCATGAGTATACTCCCATGTAATTATGCCTTTAAATAATATGCAAAAGGTATAACTTCTACAGAATGTTGTAAGGAAAGATGAATCACAGCGTACCTTCACTACAACACAGATAATATTGAAAACAATAAAGGGCTTGTCTCTTCCCTTGACATCCAATAAAGAAACAGTCACAGTCCAGCCTCTCGGCAAGGAGCGCAGCACAGTTTCTCTGCTGCAGGGTCTGCACATGCTGACATCATCTACACTACTCAGTAAGGGAAAATTCTTGTATAGTTTGTCCAGAAGAAATCCAATTATCTATACTAGTTGGTGAGATGGAATTCTTGCCAAGTTGTATAGTTTGTCCAGAAAAAAGACATGCTTGACTTGATTCTTCTTAGGGATTAGCTTAATTTTCAGGAAGAGCTTTATTTAATATGACCTTGATTGGACAAAATTCTGATTGAATTATTTGATATGAAATATTTAGTTAGTTGGTGTATGTCACTGCATTACTTCAGACTTTGGCAAACCTCAACACTGAGAATCAGGGTAAACTTTTGGTGGCTAAAATAAAGAATCTTGTATGTCTCCTACACAATGAAATGCAGCAGTAAGCATTTGAGATATTTTTTGCTTTCAATGGACAAACAAGAAGTACCTGAAATGCCATCTGTGTCCAGCACAGAGTTAAACCACAACTATAAACTACACTTGGCTCAACCTGTCCCATCGTATGCTGGGCAGGTCTGAGCAACTCAAGCAACACAACACGGCACAACACACAGAGTCTTCATTCCCAACAGTCTCATAAAGCCTCAGTGGCCACCTCTTGAGAGTCTTGGCTTGGTGCCGGTCACTGGGACATTATGGATCTGCCTTCAGCTTCATCATGTCCTGGATTTGGAGAGAGGAAAGACAATTAAAAAATATGATGTTGTGTAATCAGTTAATGAGTGAATTTGTGCTGTAAGAAAAATTAAAAAATGGCTGTAGAAAGGCCACGTCTGCTGCCTCCAGTGGTGTGCTGCAGTTGAAGAAGTTTGAAAAGACCTGAGGTACTGGGAAATTGCTGTCCTCTTCTTCTTCCTCCTCCTCCTCCTCCTCTTCTTCCTCTTCCTCATTTGCCTCTTCATTCTGATCTTCATCCTCTCTCTCACCCTCAACTTGCTGGTTTTCTTTACACTTCTTTTTCTTTTCAAGCTCAATTTTTTCCTCCTTTTCCTCCTGCACCTTCTCCTCTTCATCCATCCCTTCCTCTTCTTTCTCTTCAAGCCTCCCATCATCAGCCTGGGAGTCACCATCCACCTCTTCCTTGTCTTCTTCCTTCTCTCCCTCTGTCTTCTCTGGAGCACTCTCACCCTTCACCCATGCCTGGTGAAGGAGACAACACTTCCAACACTAGGCCACCACCAGCACCACCCACCTTGGAGGAAGCTTCACATCACTCCCTCATGTCCTCCCGTGACATGCAACATTCCCTTCACCCTACAGAAGCTCACCTTTCAACAAAAGTTTTGGCTTTATGTAAGAAATTTTCAAAAGGATTAGACATAGAGAATGAATAATATCTAGACAGGTGCATACCATTTGTTGCTCTCCAATACATAGTTGGTTCAATTTAATGAAAGCAAGCAACTATAGCCATCACTGCCCCTCATTTTTTGCTACTTCTACTGCCGTACATGTCTGCATTAAGTATCTATTCTGATTACCAAAGCTCATTAGATAAAGCTAGAAAACTAAGTTAGGTTTGTGAATAAGTTACAGTGATAGCATGAAATGTCAAGGACAACTCAAGTAGATCATTTAAAATTTAAGACATGAAAACTAGATATCAATTAATGTGTAAACTTAAGTTCAAGTGACAAAATGAAAGATCACTGAGCAGCTTACTGAATAACCTACAACTAGAGAAGAAATGGAAGGACCTGAGTTAAAAAGAAAGAACAACATGTCACCCAACAGCTCCAGCACTCAAATGCAACAGTGAAAGATAAATGGAAGAATGAAAGATGAAATGCAAGAACAAACTCAATAACTCAAATTCCTGAATATATCACAAAACAATAAAAACACCACACAATGAATACACTAAACAATGATGATCGAGAAGGAGAAACGACAGCAACATCAACCAACAACACTCTGACTTGAATCTGGAGAAAAAAGGATGAATCAAGTTTGAAATTACAGCACAACAATTTACACGTCACAGTCGGCAAAATGAAACGCAAAAAAAAATTACACAATAAAGCTGATGCCACATACACACACACACAAAAAAACAGCATAGTCACCCACCAACCCAGACTTGAAACTAAAAAAAACAAATGAATGCAACTTGAAACCAAAGAAGATTAATTTATAGGTCACAAACACAAAAAAATGACACAATAAATACACACACACAAAAAACAGCATAGTCACCCACCAACCCAGACTAGAAACTAAAAAAAAAACGAATGAATGCAACTTGAAACCAAAGAAGAAGATTAATTTATAGGTCACAAACACAAAAAAATTACACAATAAATACACACACAAAAAAAAAAGCATAGTCACCCCCCAACCCAGACTAGAAACTAAAAAAAAAACAAATGAATGCAACTTGAAACCAAAGAAGATTAATTTATAGGTCACAAACAAAAAAAATGACACAATAAATACACACACAAAAAAAAGCATAGTCACCCACCAACCCAGACTTGAAACTAAAAAAAACAAATGAATGCAACTTGAAACCAAAGAAGATTAATTTATAGGTCACAAACACAAAAAAATGACACAATAAATATACACACACAATAAAAACAGCATAGTCACCCCCCAACCCAGACTTGAAACTAAAAAAAACAAATGAATGCAACTTGAAACCAAAGAAGATTAATTTATAGGTCACAAACACAAAAAAATGACACAATAAATACACACACACAAAAAACAGCATAGTCACCCACCAACCCAGACTAGAAACTAAAACAAAAACAAATGAATGCAACTTGAAACCAAAGAAGATTAATTTATAGGTCACAAACACATGTAACACAAAATACAATAACACTAGAACTGAAGACACCAAGAAACATCACCACACTACAGCACCGCCAACGTATGAGTCAATAACAATAACAAAAATAAAATAAATCAGTCACCAACCCACCGATCCGTCCTCGTTGCACAGCTTGTCGAAAATAACGTGTATTTTGTCCCTGAAGCTGGAGCGGATGGTGTTGACGAGGATGGTGAAGATGGGCCCCACCTCCGATTCCTCCGTCAACTGGTCACAGAACTCCCGGTATGTCTCGTGTACCCAGAGCCTGAAAGAGAGGGGAGAGGAGAGGAGAGATCGTGAAGAGTGGGAGAGACTTAGAGCCCCCCGTCCAACCCAATAAGGGAAAATAAGGATGTTAACCCTTTGACTGCAGATTTCCTACAAGAAGACATCAGTAAGCTACAGGAATGGAACAAAAAGTGGCTGCTACAATTCAGTGAAGAAAAATGTAAAGTCCAGCATACCAATACAACATGGGAAACACTCCACTATCCACCACAGAGGCAGAGAAAGACCTGGGAGTATATGTTGCCAGGCTACCAGTGAAGGCCAAATCCGTGCCAGTCGCAGTGGATGGGTTAAATGAGAAGAGAAGAAGAGACGCTAGAAGATACCGTACCTCACAAAATGTCTCTTGGTCTCCATTGCCTCTTTGCGGAGGAAGCTAACAGAGTGGATGACGCGGGCAGCCGTGGAGAGGTTAAACACGTGGTGGCTGCTGGCAATGGTGGAGGCAGCGGTGGAGGCCTGGGTGTGGCGCAGCACGGTCATCGTTCCTTCCACAATGCCCGCCACCACTGTGAACATGTCCGGCACAAACCCGCCACTCTAGCAAGAAAGGGAGGGATGGACAGATGTGAGGTTACTTGTTCTTACTTACCACTTTTATTGGAGTGAATCCTAGTTATCATAATCCTAACTACTTACTAATTCCTCTTCCTCCTCCTCTCCTCCTGAACCCTACACACACCTTAAGAAAGTCAAACTCATTACCACCACCTGAACCCTTTACCCACCATAAAGAACATAAACTCTAAATGTCCATGGTGTAGAAGCCTTGTCAAAGTATCAACAGGCTCAAAACACTACCCATGGATATACATACAACCTCAATGAAGGCTTTGTTAAATATGCGTGTGTAAGCCATGAAAGGTTTAATAATATCAGCCAAAACCTTACAGCCCCCCTTGAGAGATTGGACCCCGACACCCAGCCTGAGGAGTCTGCACCCTTCACCCACCCTGAGGAATATGTTGAGCTGCGTGGTGAAGATGCGGTTGAGTGTGGCCTGAGGGAGGGAGTGTGCCGTCACCACCATGTGTGAGGCCTGGCACCGGGGCTCCAGCTGGCCGCCTGCCTTTAGGGACACTCCCCCGAACCATGTGATACCCTCCAGAGCCCTTCGTCCTGTGCCCTGCTCCTCCACCCTGCAGCATGTAAATAAATCAGTTACTCTTTTATCTATGTCCGACAGTTGGTTTACATTTTCTAACATCATTATGCCATCATCATTATGCCCCAAGTGAGGCCTTCCAGTCCCTTCTGTCCTGTGCTTTGCTCTTCTACCCTGCAACATGGAAATAAATCAGCTGCATTTTTACTTAAGTCCAACAGTTGGTTTACATTTTTTTACATTATTATGCCATTATTATTATTATCACCTGATCCCTTTACCCTCCCTTAACACTATAAAAAAAAGTCCACAGTAGTTACCCTCCCTTAATAATATATAAAAAAAAGCACTGAGGTTCAAATAAATACGTCCTAGTTCACCCATCCCCTCACCAGGTGTTCTGCTGCAGTGCCTCCCTCACGGCCTCATGCAGCGGGCGGGCGCGGTGCTGGTCCTCAGCCGCCAAGTGAAGGTCCTCCACCAGCACCACCAGCCGCCTGCCGCCCCTAGCCCCCCACGCCCCACTCGGCCGGACCTCAAGGCGTTTCATCACCTGACTCTGCAATGTAAAGAGGTGTTTGATGACCATGGCTGCTACCCTCGTCATTTTCATCACTAGTCTTCTAGAGGACCAAAGTCTTTCCCAACATTCTCCATCTTTCTCTGTCTGATGTTAATGTACTCCATCCTGCCCCTGCAAAGGCTCTAATTTCATCTCTCCTGCTGGTCCTCTGTCTGCCCTGATTTCTATGAGTTCTAGGTTGCCACTTTGATATTTTGATACTATTGATTGGGTGTCCATCTGCTATCAGTTCAATAAATGATATGACCTGTCCAAGTCCTTTTCTATTTGTAATATTCATCAAAACTATTTTAATGACCTTGACTGCTGCACCTCAAGCCACTTCATTACCTAAGTGCACAATGAATACCAGATGTTTGAAGGCCTTAACCTGGTAGCAGCAGGGATCATGTTTCTTAATGGTCCCTCCAAGTGAGAAAAATGAGAAAAAACACCCCTCGCATAAACCATTTCATAATATATTTCAAAGCATTTGTGATCAGATTATGTATCATCTATTTTGGGGGGTTTATATCATGGCACAAATTTGGCCCATCGCTGCTACACGGTAATGCCACAAATTTGGCCCGTCGCTGCTACACGGTAAAGCCACAAATTTGGCCCATCGCTGCTACACGGTAAAGCCACAAATTTAGCCCATCGCTGCTACTGGGTTAACTGTACTGCACCTCAAGTTACTTCATTACTTGACTAAATTATATATAGATGTTGGAGTGTCTTGATTGTGCTAATAACACAAAAACGAATCACTCACACTTTAAAATAAGCTCACCCTTCTTTTCTTTTTCATTGGTCAAGCATGAGGAAATAAGGACACTAATCTGGAGTGGTCAAAACTATGTGGCATCTAGTCTACCTTTACCTGACTCATGCAATAAAACCTTCACCTTCATTCAGCTGACCTTACAACTACACGAGACATCGAGGAGGTATATCAGGTCACCTTAAGAGGGAGGGCTGTGGCTGCTGGGGTCACAGGGAAGGTCACCGTGTCAACCGAGGCTGTGGGGAGGCCTTTGAGGTAATGCTGCATGGTCACCTTGCGCCCACTCTCCCCCTCGCCGACCACCAGCACGCCGCCCACAGCCCGCCCACACACGTCAAGCAGGTATTCAAGCCTGTGAGGGTGGAGGCAAGGGAGTTATGGAGCACTTTATTTAACCACACCAAACTTGAGAATGTTTGCCAGCTTTGAGGAGACAGAGAAAGGAAGATGATGAGGAATGCTTTTTTTTCAACAAATTTCTTTCACTGCTGTTTGGCATGTGTAATGGTGGAGGGAATTATTAGAATGAGGGATAGTTTATTTATCAACATCAAACTATTATTTATGTGAGTTTTTCAAGCCTGTGTGGCAGTGAAGAGAAGATGGACAGAACTATACTTGTCATGAAAAACTAACTTATTCTTAATGTGAGGGTTATAAGCCTGTGGGGAAGTGAAGAGAAGGTGGACAGGCTATAAAGTCATAAACACTAAACTGTTCTTAATGCAAGGTTTCCAAGCCAGTAGGGTGGTGGAGGGAAGGCAGAATCAGAATGTTTTATTTATCATCACCAAACTATCCTTCTGGGCAGTTTTCCAAGCCTGATGCAGTTTATGAGTTATTTTCCAGGCCTGATCACTTAGTGCCAGGCTTTTTCCCTCACCCACCTGGCAGACTCCACCGTGGGCACCAGGATGGTGGAGATGTTGGTGGTCTCGGGACACTCAGCGTGTTTAATGACCTCAGTCCAGGGTCGCCAGAATGACCTCTGCTTGGCATCAAACATGAGGTCAAACACGGTGCACTCCACTGGGTAGGGGCAACCAATTTGACCAACAGAGGCAGGGGCAGGGAAGTCAGGGTTGTAACCTGCAAGAAATTTTCTTTAACACCTTTAGCTTGTACTAAATTTCCTGTATTTCAAGATAATTGATTAACTATAGTTGTAATTTGAACATGCTCTACTATAGCAGACTTTTATCTTCTGGAAAAACGGAATTGACCTCAGCTTTAATCAGTTATTACCATTCCTTCTAATTTGCTAAATGAATACTAAGTGTTAAAGGCATTACAAACATTATGCTTTATCTTGTCCAATGAACTGATTGCTGAAAAATAAAGAGATATTCTGCCACTAAATTATGCTTCTCTTTTAAGTAACTACTTTCTTAGTTTAACTTTAAGCCATTCACCTCTTATGTTTGACAAATGGTTAACAGGAATGGTTAGTAAGTAAACAGAAGTGATTCATTCATCCTGGACCCACCCATGGCCAGCCTCCTGAAGAAGTCACTGAAGGTGTCCTTGGAGGCAGCTGTGAGGCCCCCGCCCAGAGACCAGGTGACGGCTGAGAGGAAGGCAGCGGTGGTCCATGTTGGTCCCAACTTGGCACTGTCCTTCTGGGAGACTGCAGCATCCTGCATGGCATCCTGCACTATGGTGTCCATCAAGGGGAACAGTGACCTGCAGGAGGGAAGGGGGCAGCTTAGGGCAGCTCCACTAATATGTACACACCACTTCCACTTGTACTCTCAAAGTGAGGTGTGGTGGCCTAGTGGGTCAGTGTCAAGCCATGGAAGTGAAGAGCCAGGGAAAGGCAGTTCAAACTTCAGTGCCACCCAGTAAAGTAAGGAGGGGCATGCAGTCTTAGCCCCAAGTCACAAGTCCAAACAGCAACCCTAAATGAACATAGGAGGAAAATGCTGTCCAGACAAAGAACAATATGCACTCTTCAGGAAAACAAATACTCCAGAAAAATTATCCCAGATATAAAAATGGACAGCTGCCAAATTAGAATGGTTATTGATCATTATTTTGTCACATGTTTATTACTATCATAGGAAAAAAGAGATAATGCAATAAGTACCAAGTCTCGTGAAGAAAGATGCCAAACTCACAAACACTGCACGTCACTCAGCCAACCAACACACAGACGAGAACAACAAATAAACCCACCGCCACAAGCAAACATTTCATTACAGTACAAGGGAGATTTCTGAGGCAGTAAACACCAGCATGCCAAGCCTACAAACACTGCATATCACTCACCCAGCCACCACACAAGCATCAGCACTAAACAAACCCACCGCCACAAGTAAACTTTTCCTTACCGTACGAGGGAGATCTCTGAGGGTGGGAGGAGGTAAGAGCACTGGCGAAGGGCAAAGTCAAGGGTGGGCGGGAGGATCCATGTGGCAAGGTCCTTGAGGAGGGGTGTGTGTTCCTTCCACCAGGCGTCCTCAGAGTGGGCATGGAGCCAGGAGTGCAGCAGGGCCGGCCAGGACAAGGTGTTGCTGCCCACAAACACCACACCGCACCGAGACACACTGGCTAGGGAGGCCTGGTGAAGGAATGGCTTTATGAGGTACTGAGGCTGACTGACTGAGGCTGGTATTATAAGACACTTTCGCTTCCCACATCACCTATTTTTAAAGGTCAAAGAGGGGGGTCAATCAGGTTCTAATGAATGTTTCTTCAGGTTCATGGTACAAAGGAAGGGTCAAACTACCTCCAGGATCATAAAACTACCCCTGGAAATGCCCCAAACTCCTAGGAAAGCCTTGTCAAATAGGTGAACTTGGGCACCAAAATGTTTAAAAATACGGTCCTGAATGACAAAGGCTGACTGACTGACTGAGAATGGTATATCCACCCACTTAAAGAACTATCACATTCTTATCATTCTTGGTAAACACACATGAATGGGTGAAAAAGACCCGAGATGGTTTCCCTTCCCTTAAATAAACACAAAAGATGATGCATTTACAGCACACACACACACCTGGGACAGATCCAAGACCTCAAAGATGACGGCCATCTGAGTGGGGAGAGGAAGGGTCTCACCGGAGGGTAGGCACAGCTTGCGGGAGTCATCAAGAGCTGTGTTGAGATCTTCCACCCACGAGGCATCAGCAGGACCATCAAGGACCAGCCAGCACCTCTCCCTCTTCCCTCGCCTGCCACACCACCACGAAAAATCACCTTTCTGATTTTTGCACCTTGAATGAATTAGCACAACTCAAATTCTCCACCAACACTTCATTAAGAGAACCATCCAAAACCAGCCAGCACCTCTCCCTCTTCCCTCGCCTGCCACACCACCACGAAAAATCACCTTTCTAATTTTTGCACCTTGAATGAATTAGCACAACTCAAATTCTCCACCAACACTTCATTAAGAGAACCAGCCAAAACCAGCCAGCACCTCTCCCTCTTCCCTTGCCTGCCACACCACCATGAAAAATCACCTTTCTGATTTTTGCACCTTGAACTAATTAGCACAACTCAAATTCTCCACCAACAATTCATTAAGAGAACCATCTAAGACAAGCCAGCACCTCCCTTTTCCCCTTCCTACCCATGCCACCACAATAAAAAAACTACCTAACCAATTTTGAACCCTTTTTTTTCATTAGCACAACTTCTCAGACTTTCTAAACACACTTCATTCATTAGAAAAATCACCGAGGAACAGAATGGGATCTCTCCCGCTTTCCTCGCCTGCCCATGCCAGCAGAAAAATTATATCTTCATCAACAAATCCATACCCATGAAAAATAAGGACATTAAATGAAGAAAAAGAAGAAGAAGAAGAAGATGGAGAAGAAGAAGAGAAGGAAAAAGAACAATCCCCCTCCACCTTCCCTCTGCTACCTCCACCCACCTTAGAGCCTTCGTCAGCAAGCCATCTGACCACTCTCGTGAGGCCGGGTCGAGGGAGCCAATCAGCTGTGCCGGAGTGACTGTCTTGGGATTGATGACCTCCAGGGTGACGGGCCTCTCAGGGTCCAGCAGACTGAGGGCTTTGGCCAGGGTCTGGGGAAGGACATGGGAGGTACAAGGCTAAGTGAGCGTTGCACTTTGGGATGTGAAAGAAAGGAGGAAATGAGATAAGGATGAGAATTTGAGAATGGAGGGAGATTAAATAGAAAAAGGAGGAAATGAGAAGGGATGAGAATTTGATAAAGGACAGAGATGAAGTAGAAAAGATAGAAAAAAGTAAAGGGCTGAATGGGCATTATACTTTGGGATGTAAAAAAAGAGGAGGAATATATAAGGATGAAAAACTGAGAAAGGAGGGAGATGAAGTAGAAATGATAGAAAAGGCACTCAAGGAACACTGAAAGATAAAAAAACATAAAGGGATGATGGAGGTTTTATGAAGAAGAGAAGAACAACCAAGAAGAGAGGAATTGAAAAGTTGCAAAGGATCTAAAAAGACTACAAGGATACAGAAAATAGAAGACAGGGAATGAAAGGAGAAGAATCGGAGGGTGTACCATAACCAAGACGTATACTAACTTTCCTTGAAGACCCGTGTGGTAAAGGAAGAAGGTGGAATGGTAAGATCAAAACAATAAGAAAAGAAATATAAAGTAATTTAATTTTGGCCTTGACTGACAGTACATGCTTCTTCAACCCATTATATTAAAACACATTATTTCCAAAGAGTTAACTTTGATAGTGGTGGACTTGCTGAAGAGGAACAAGAAGAGGAGAAACATCAGAAAAAAGAGGAATTAAATGGTTGAAAGAGGATAGAGAAAGACCAGATAAAAATAGAAAATAGAAGACAGGGAATGAAAGGAGAAGAATCGGAGGGTGTACCATGACCAAGACGTATATTAACTCTCCTTGAAGACCCGCGTGGTAGTGTGAAACGGTAACATCGAAACGAGAAGAAAATAAACTGACTTAATTTGGGCCTCGATCAGCTGTGTGTAATTTTTGTGGCCATTATTTTGATACACTTAATTTCCAAGAGTCAGTGGGCGGGTACCTTGATGGTGGTGGTCTTGGCGGAGGTCGGCGGCCCCACCACCATCACCCCGTGCCGCTCCTTCAGGGTCTCGTACAGCTGCACCATCTTCTGCAGGAACTCGTCATTCAGCTGAAGACCCTCGGCCTCACACACCTGCACACACACACACAAAAAAAGTAAATAAATAGATAAAATAAAAGAGGGAACATGTCGCATACAGTCTATCATGATTTTTGTTACTACAGTTTTAGGCAACAGATCAACAAAATAATTCAAACATTACTATTCATAATCTAAAAATAGTACACTTGCATATAATCTTAAACCACACAAGTATATAAATAAATAGTCTATAGATATGTAAAGAGGGGAAATATCATGTAGCTACAGTCAGTCTATCATATTTTTTGTCATTACAGTTTTAGGCTTTACATATCAACAAAATTATTCACTCATTATTATTTGTAACTTTCTGAAAATGGTACTTGCATATAATCATAAACACCTTCTTCACTTTTATCCTACGTTGTGCAAAAAAAGATAGTTACGTTTAGTTTATTTCAGATGTTAAGAAGTTACACACCAGCACCCACCCACACCCACACACCCAGAGCCAAATTCAGTTTTCCATATAGAGCAATAGATGCGTGGAACAGATTAAAGGAAGAGGTTGTGATAGTAAAGAGTGTCAAACAGTTTAAGGAAAGACTGGATAATTATAGATATGGAAAAGGGACCACTTGAATGTAGCTCAGGCACTGTATACTCTAACCAGGTGTATACAAGAGGAGAGTATTGAGACACCTCCTCCCGAAATTGACATTTATTTTGATTACTCTTCTAAACTCTTTCTTTTATAGGGGCAATGATTGGTGGGCTTTTTTTCTCATTATTATTGTTTTTTTTGCCCTTGAGCTGCTTCCTATATTGTAAAAAATTAGGTAAATACACCCACACCCACACACCTTCTCTATACAGGAGGTGAGGGTGTCAAGAGGAGCTCGAGGCGTTGGCGGTAGCTCCAGGAAGAAGTCACAGAGTATGTCTTCGAAGGTGCGTGTGTCGTGGGCCACCAGCTTGGGGTGGTTGACCTGCCTCAGCGCTCGCACCACCACCTCCGTTTCTGACCACGCTGGGAAAGTCATCCGAAGACGTTCAGCGACCAGCAACACTGTTTTGACCGCCCGCATGCCTGGAGAAAATAGATGTTTGAGATACAGCAGTCATGCCAGAGTAACTTGCAGTGATGGGGGGACTTTTGTTTTTTTCTGTTTGTTATGCTCTTTAGTTGTTTCCAATGATGTAAGAAGAAAAAAAAAACGTACATATTCTTCTTGGTCTTGACAGATTTTACTTGTGTCTATATAGTTGCTGTTTTGGGGTTGTGGTTTGGGGTTTAAGATCACACGTCTTCCTGATGTCACACAGCACCACTGGGTTTCAAATCGCTTCGCCCTGACTCACACAACTAAATGACTGGTATCTCCATCACTAACTCTCTCATTCCTTTACTCATTCATTCACACGCCCATTTTCTTGCTCAATGACCCTCTTCCTTAATTTTTCCTTTCTAACTCACTCCTTTATCCACTCAGTCACAGACACACACTGCCTCCCTCCTTTCCTCACCAAAGTCATAGTGATTGTGTGGTTCCAGCATCTGAGAGGCCTGCTCCATCACTCCAACCAGTCGTGTGGCCAGCGGGCGTGCATGCAGGAAGCCCCCAGCCAGCAGGGACACCTCGGCAATGGACTGGTAGTCAGCCACCATCATGGACACTGGCCGCAGCAGCATCTGTGAGTTAGGGGACATTAGGTTAGGTTGGGACAAGGTGTGCATAGCTAATTATCCTTCTTATGTGTATATGTCTCATAAACTACATACCAATCACATACTACAAACCAACACTAAAATTATTACTTAAACATCTTGCTCGGAATGAATAAGATGAGAACAAGATATCCTGAGTAAGACAAACTCATTCAAAGATGTTCACAAGTAAGATGAGATTCAATACAAAGTAGTAGAAGGGTACAAAATTAAATCTTTAAACTCATAATAAAATAAGACTAAGAATACTGCAGGGTCAACATGGGACAAAATACAATCTGCTTATAAGTAATGTTAAACAAGAATTATCACTATTATAAGTCCTGACCTTGAGGTTATCCGGGAGTGGGACGCGGCCCGGGTAGTTTGGGTTCATGGTGACAGCCAGAAAGCCTCGAGGGTCCAGGGAGAGTGGCTTGCCGCCGTCCAGCACAAAGGTGTCCCGGCACTCCCGCCTGGCCGTCACAAGGGTCAGGATTTGCTGCGCCGCAACACTCAACACCCCGACCTGTGACACCAACACTCTTTACACTCTTACTCATCCTTATACTCACTCCCAGACACACTCAACACCCCAACCTGCACCACCAACACTATCTACACCCTTACTCATCCTTATACTCACTCCCAGACACACTCAGCACCCCAACCTGTACCACCAACACTATCTACACTCTTACTCATACTTATACTCACTCCCAGACACACTCAACACCCCAACCTGTACCACCAACACTATCTATACTCTTATTCATCCTTATACTCACTCCCCGACACACTCAACACCCCAACCTGCACCACCAACACTATCTACACTCACATTCATACTTATACTCACTCCCCAACACACTCAACACCCAGACCTGCACCACCAACACTATCTACACTCTTACTCATACTTATACTCACTCCCCAACACACTCAACACCCCAACCTGTGACACCAACACTATCTACACTCTTACCCATACTTATACTCACTCCCCAATACACTCAACACCCAGACCTGTGACACCAACACTATCTACACTCTTACTCATCCTTATACTCACTCCCCAACACACTCAACACCCTGACCTGCACCGCCAACACTATTTACACTCTTACTCATCCTTATACTCACTCCCCGACACACTCAACACCCCGACCTGCACCACCAACACTGTCTACACCCTTACTCATACTTATACTCACTCCCAGACACACTCAACACCCCAACCTGTACCACCAACACTATCTACACCCTTACTCATACTTATACTCACTCCCAGACACACTCAACACCCCAACCTGTACCACCAACACTATCTACACCCTTACTCATACTTATAATCACTCCCAGACACACTCAACACCCCGACCTGCACCACCAACACTATCTACACCCTTACTCATACTTATACTCACTCCCCGACACACTCAACACCCCGACCTGTACTACCATCACTATTTAAACTCATGCTCATACTCATCCCCTAAATATGGCATGAAGTATCTCCTTAACACTCATTGTAACCAGGGTCTGTTGGGTGGCAAAACTCATGAAAAAACAACACCTTGACACGCTACACTGTCATATACACTGTCATTTCCTGCCTTTATAACACAGAGTATCTAGAAATGACCATGGGTCGTATTTTAAAACATTTCGTCCCCCAAGTTCACATATTTGACAAGGCTTTCGTATGAGTTTTGGGCATTTCCAGGAGTAGTTTTTATGACCCTGCTTATAGTTTGACCCTTCCTCTGTACCGTGAACCTATGAAAACACTCTTGAGAACCAGATTGATCCCCTTTTTGACCTTTAGAAGTAGTTGATCTGAGAAGCGAAAGTGTCTCATAATACCAGCTCATAACTTTTCTACTGCAACTTGTTCTTTTCAATATACGAGGTGGGATCCAAATGAAAGCATCCAACATTTTCGTCCCTCTTGCAACAATAATAACAAGCTCTTGAGGATGTATAAGCATACTGTCACACATGTCCAGCCCTGACTCACCTCCAGTCTGTTGAACTCATCAAAGCACGCCCAGCTTCCTGAGGCAGCTATCCCAGAAAAGAACTGTCCCATGGAGATGTAGTCCAGGTCATCAGAACAGTTGAACACCAAACAGTTGATGGCCAGGGACCGAGCTAAGTCCTGGTGAAGAGGAGAAAAAAGAAGTACCCAGAGATGAAGCTGAGATGGTGTGACATTTGATCCAAGAGTAGTATCTCCACAAGTATATACAAGCATTATTATTGGCTCTCAACAAAATTTCTTCATATATGCAGCAATCGGCAAGCCTGGCAACAAAAACAGGAAATAATAAAGCCAACCAGCACTTAGTGGACTTTTTTGTTTCCTGTTTCTGTTGTCCTTGAGCTGCTTCCATTGCTGTACAAACAAATAAGCAAAAAACACCCATTCACCCACCTTCACTGTCTCTGTCTTCCCAGTGCCAGCAGGGCCCTCTGGTGCTCCCCCAAGGTGGGCGTGGAAGGCCGAGGCGAGGGCATGGTGGGCACGGCTGGTCAGGGGCGTCACCACCAGCTTCCCCCGGGCACCCACATACTCCCAGCCCCACGGCAGCCCACAGTGCAGCAGCTGCGCCTCAACCTCAGCCTCCCGCAGGTACAGTCTGGGGGAGTAAAGAGTGAATTTATCTATCCATTTGTATTTATTTCATTAGTTCGCTGTACCTTTGCCTTTGTGCAGAAAGTGGCACTCCTATCGTGCATCCCTATTACTCTGCAACAATGCCTCTTATGCCTCTATGATACAGGATAAAAGGAATGGATGGCTATTTTGATTGTGCTCTTGTATCTTGCCCCTTACTAGATGACATAAGTGACCTCAGATAAGTTGATCACAGTACACAGGGGAACTTGACCAAAGATAAAGTTTACTGAGCAGTTTATTACAGGTATCTAAAACCAGAGATGAACATGTGAGTAAATCTAAACAGCTTTAAAAAGAACATAAATCATCCTTCAACAGATACCCAGAACACCAAAGTAACAAAAAAATTAAACAAAAACAATAAGAAACAAATAATAAGAAAAATAACTGCAACAAAAACAGTTAGACGTTACCTGAGCTGAGCCAACCAGGTGAAGGATTCCTCACTGGTGACCTCCTGCTCCACCATCTCCTGCAGGACATCCCTCGCATACACTGCCCCAAGGATGAGGGTGGAGAGGGCGTGGCGGCGTGGGGCACTCCTCAGGGCAGCGGCAGAGACAACGGCAGTAGGAACAGGTGTGGAGGCAAGGGGAGGGTGTGGAGGAGAGGATCCAGGAATAGGAGTGGAGGAAGGGGAGGCAGGGCTGGGTGAGGGCACGGGTGAGGCTGATGGGGGAATGGAGGCACGCGGGCTGACAGGAGGAGAAGGGGAGAGCGGACCACTGGCAGGGGGTGATAGGGCAGCCTCAAGGGACGTCTGCTGCACCAGGGACACGCACCTCTCCACCTCACCCTGAGACGCAAACCATTTCTTAGACCTGCGATCTCTGTGGTACATCATGAAGCATTTTTTTAGGGAAGAGTGAGGAAGAAATTGAAGAGGAAGGGTGAAGGTAAATGAAGGAAGATGAAGTAGTAGGAGCATTCAAGCTGGGAGGCACATCAAGTGAAGCTTTTTTCCAGAGAGAGAGGATTGGAGGAGAAATCAAAGTGGGGTAGTGGGGAAGGTAAAGAAAGAAAGATGATGAAGTAGGCGAGTTCAAGTACGTGCATGCATCAAGTGAAGCTTAGGTCCCCTTCACACTGTGCCGACTTTGGGCCACGACAACCTAGCGGGTCAGGGTACATGAAATCTTGGGTGTGAAATTTTGTTGTGTAAGGGTCGCACATGGTCGAAAAGAGGTCTAGAAACGATCGCTGGATGCTGAGTCGGCACAGTGTGAAGAGGGCCTAAAAGTCGCTGGGTTGCCGTGGCCCAGAGTCAGCACAGTATGAACGGGGCAGCTCATTGTGTCGGGGAGGTGAGGAGATGGGGACAGCTCACCTGCAGCCGGGCTAAGCACTCCTGCAGGGCGAGGGTGCCCCCACAGATGGCCTGGTGCACCTCAGCCGTCCAGAAGACATGCCTCAGTGTGAGAATGACCTGCAGAGGCCAAGGGGGGAGCAGGGCATCAAGGTCATTACCGGTTCCTCCCCCGCGCCGCCCCCAGGTGTCTGCCCCCTCGCCCACCTTCATCTTCAGGGTATAGGTGAGGGTCTCCTGAAACTGTTGGTGGGAAGTGTCTTTGTTTACCGTCACTAACCAACTAACTAACTAACTGTAACTAATTAACTGTAGTGTACCTGCCCGATGAGGAAAGCCTAAACTCACTAAGCAAAAGGGGTACCTCTTTGAGTGACTGGTTAACCCGGTAGCTGCGGGGATCATGTTTCTTAAAGGCCCCTCTAAGCTTTAAATGAGAAAAAATCATCACTCACGCAAACCATTTCATAATATATATCAATGCATTTGTGATCAGTTTATGCATCATCTGTTTTGGGGGGTTTATATCATGGCAAAAATTTGGCCCGTCGCTGGTACATGGTAAAGCCACAAATTTGGCCCGTCGCTGCTACCGGGTTAAGGAGTGTTTTTTCTGTTTCGCCAGTCGCAGGTTCGATAACCAGTGCCGGTAAAACCCTTTCTGGGTCTGGATGAGTTTCTTGTATGTTTTGTGACACACAGAGGTCATGTGGAAGTATGGTCTAGTGGAATGCAGTGACATTACATGACTAACTATCTAACCAACTGTCACTAACTTAACTTTTATTTATCCTGTATATTTACTACTCTCCTTTAGCAACCTTACAGCTGTATCTTTAATTTCCATATCATAGTGTATCTTAAGGGATCAGGAGGTCAAGTATTAAATTTCAAGAATATGATTGTACTTTGCTCCCTCTGTCTCCTCAATTTTCTTTCTTGCTCCTCCATTTCTCCCTTTTTTCCCTCTATCCTCTACTTCCATTCTTCTTCCTAACTTCCTGTCATCCTTCCTTCCCCCCTCACTCCCAGTCTTCCTTTCTTTCATTCCTTCCTTACTACTTTACTTGCTTACTGCTTCTCCCTCCCTCCCAACCTTTCTTCCTTCCTCCCAATCTTACCTCCTCCCTTCCAATCTTCCTCCTTTTCCTCCTCCCTCAATGTCATTCTTTCATTATTTTTTTCTACATTCCTTCCGTCTTCCCTTCCTTTCCTCCTCCCTCCCAATCTTCCCTCCATTCCTCCTACCTTCCTTCCTCCCAATCTTTTCATCTACCTTCCTTTCTTCCTTCCAATTTTCCTTCAATCTTTCCTCCCAATATTACGCCCACCACCCTACGTACCTACCTCCCATCCTTCCCTTCTCACCTGTAACAGCCAGTTTTCGATGCTGCTGGAGGCGTGCGTAGTGGCCAGCTTGTTCGCCAGGGGCACCACCTCACCCTCCTTGCTGCCCACGGCCTCCACATTGTTTTCCAGATCCAGGTGCAGCGAAAACACTCCATCAAAGCACTTGCGAAGGTGTTGCTCGAGTGCCGACGGATCACGCTCGCACAAAAGGGCAGTGAGTTCTTCGTTGGATAGAAAGAAGAGTCTGTGGATATGAAAGGGAATGTTAATGCCCAAGAAATAGGAGTTTGCAGAAAAGGGTGGTGAGTTTTTCATGAGAGAGAAAGTAAAGTCTGTGGATGTGAAAAGGATGTTAATGGTGAAAAAAAGGAGCTCACACAAAAGGACAGTGAGTTTTTCATTGGTTCATTCTTTCAATTCTTTCTTTCTTCCTTCTTTTTTTCCTTCTTTCCTTCCTTCCTTCCTTTTTTCCTGCCTTCCTTCCTTCCTTCTTTCCTGCCTTCCTTTCTTCTTTCCTTCCTTCCTTCCTTCCTTCCTTCTTTCTTCCTTCCTTCCTTCCTTCTTCCTTCCTTCCCTCCTTCCCTTCCTTCCTCCAAGTCTTCCTCATGCTACATAAAGAGAACTCCAACGAGGAACCACAGACAGCGTTGGCCTGATACCTGGGAAACACTCTCCTCTTGTTATCCAGGTAGACATGCACGGCCTTCTGCAGGACAGCCAGGTGTTGGAGGCAGCCAGACACATCCTCCAGCTTCCTCGTGTCCCCAGCAAGGTCCAGAAGCTGCTCCACTGCCACCGCCTCAGCTGCCACGTCCGTCCACTTGCGGTCCAGCTCCTGAAACACATCAAAGCTCTTGGGATGGATGACAAGAAGGAAAGGAAAAGAAATGTAGTGAGTAAATGTGCTGGAAAGTTGGTGAGATGGAGAAATAAACAGACAAAAATGTGAAAGGTTATACACTAAATAGAGATAGGAAGAAACTGTAAGGAAAAAATATGGCTGATAGTGAAAAGAAAAGGAAATATAAATGTAAATGTGCTGGAAAAATGGTGAAATGGAGTGCTCGAACAATAAAAATGAGAGGTCATGCTTTTTACACTAAACAGAAGGAAGGAAGGAAGGAAGGAAGCAAGTAAAGGAAGAATGAAGAAACAGACGGGAGAGAAGGAGAAAGAAAGAACATAAGTAAAAGCTGTTGAGAGCAGGAAGAAGGGAAGAAAGAGTGACATGAACCACTCCGGGCCTCACCAGGAAGAGTCTGTGTTCATCTGGAAGCTGTAGGGGAAGGTCTGGGGTGAAGAACAGAGGCGTCAGGTCCACCCACAGTGTCTGCACCTGTGTAAATGAAACAAAGCAAATATAAATGTATCCGTGTTCGACTTTTCTATATAATTACTTACTCTTTACTTGTCACTTTTATGGGAGCAATGATTAGCAGGCTCTTTTTTCTACACTTTCTTTTTGTTGCCCTTGAGTTGCTACCTCTGTCATGCCCTACACACCTCTACCATAAAAGAAAAAAAAGAGAAAGAAAGGAAATTAAACTCATCTATAAACCCGCAGGAGCTAATGCAAAAACGGTCTCACCAATCTGGTTTCAATGTAAGAGAAAACGGAAATGAGATATCAAGTGTCTCTCACCTTGAGCCACACTGCGAGAGAACGCTGAACCGTGCGCAGGGTTGCCTCCCACTCCTTTACCTCCTCTGTAACACCACGCAAGGGTTGGGTCACGGCAAGTCAGTGCAGGGAAGGGAGTGAGAAAGAATAGATGGTAGAGACGGAGAAAATGATGCAAAGAGGGAGACACAGGTAACATAAATGATGGATGTTACTAGTTAGTTAGTTTATTGACCAAAAAGTGCAAATTTACGGTAGTGTAAGGCACAAAATTCCCATTGGTCCACAAAAGAAGTATACTTTCACAAACTTAAATCAAAATACTTTCACCTAAATATTCTTTTAACACTAGGTGATGCAAAAAACAACAAACACCCGCCATACAGTTACCACCATTACCACGATAACTGATATAAAAAAAGAGATAACACTCCTGACTGAAAGCAAAGTAATGGAGAGGAGTGCAGGGAAAAGTATAAAAAAAATGGAGGAAAAATAAAACTAAGGGAAAGAATTTACACGAATAAAAAATAAGTGAAAATGAAAACATGAGAAGAGATTACTAGTATTATGTGAAGGAGACATTACATAGAAGAATTCAAATAATGTGTGTGTGTGTGTGTGTGTGTGTGTGTGTGTTCACCTACAACCCATACATACGCTTGAAAGGTGCGACGAAGGGTGAGTTCTTGATGGTGTGCGTGGTGATGAGGTGATCCTCCACCAACTCCCGCACCTCCTCCAGCCCCACCACCACCTCCACCGCCACCTCCCTGCAAAACACACACACACACAAAAACACAGATTAAGCATACAAGACTGGAAAAGTTGGGGCCGCAATTTCTGAAAGAGTGAAGAAAGAGAGGTGACACGATTGCTGTGTTCAAGGCAATAAAGGGAGTAAACAGAATTGATGGAGAAGATTTGTTTGTATGGGATGGGGAAAGAATTACAGGACATGAAAGTTGAAAATAAGGTCATTGAAAGATATGAATAAAGACAATGAACAGTGGAACAGCCTGCGTAAAGAGGTCACCCAATCTCTTCTTCTCTTCTTCTTCTCTTTGTTTATCATCATTATTTTCCCTTATGGGGTAGAACAGGTTATGAGTCTCTCCCATTCTTGACGATTGTATACTCTCTCCTGATGTTCATGCCAATCTACAGGTCACTCAATCTACAAACCTAAATGAGTTTAATCTAAATTTGGGCTATTCAGACTCAGAGATGAGGCCCTGAGTGTAGCTAATTTTCAGTATGTCATAACTAGGTAAATACATACGGGTGTGGGGCCATGGCGAGGGTGGTGGTGCTCCAAATCTCCCTCATGGTGGCCAGGGAGCGCTCGAGGCTGTACTCTCGGGAGGCACCGCTGCTCACCACCTCAAACTCCTTCAGCAGCCCCCCCAGCTTCATCTGCACCACCTTCCTCAGGCTGAAAGAAGAAGACTGGATTGTAGGATGCATTACAAGCTATAGGATTAGTATGTAACATCTGCAGAACATATACAATTTTCTGCACTTCTGAAATTGGATGATGATTTTTTTACATTATAATATACTGCCTTTAAAATCTGCCTAAAAATGTTGTTTCCGAAAAAGCTGCACGTAATTTAAATTGATGCTGATACAATAGTGTTTCTTGTGTGTTCTGGGTATCGTCAGAATCTCGAAGAAGAACCTAGAGCATAAAAACACTATTGTACTATCAGCATCAATTTGAGCTTCACATGGCTCTTTTGGTATCAACATGGTGCCTAGGATGAAGTTGGCCAAACTCTCCTATTCTATGGCTAAACCCAAACGTGGCACTGAAGCTGTACATACCCCCTCACTCAATATAGAATTACTCCTCTTCCCCTTGCCCAGCCACATAGTAAAAGAAATAGCTCAAGTTAAAAAAGAAATGAAAACAAAAGAGCCTGATAAAATGCCCCCCTACCTTGTTCCAGCATTGGGTGTGATATCAAACCCTGCCGCCTTGTTGAGACTGTGCCAGTGCCGAGGACGCAGCCCCTTGTTGCAGAGGACGGAGACGAGGGGAAGGTGTTGCTTGAAGTCCTTGATCTGCGCCAGGGCCAGGGCACACACCCGCAGCGGCCCCGGCAGGTTGTTTGGGTTAGGGTCGTCCAGGTTCATTCGTGCCTTCCTTGGGTCGCCCTCCAAAGCCTGCTGCTTGAACTTGGTCTTGAAGGCTTTACGTAGTCGCAGAAGCTCCCTGAAGGATTTTGTAAAGGAAGACATAGCACAGAACCATCAGTAAATATATGGTCACAGAAGCTCCTTGAAGATATTACAAAGCAAGATGTAAGACAAAAACATCAATGGGCAAAGTCATCTATTTTTCCATGCGTCAGATATAAAGTACAATGAACTGCTTTCTGTTCATTTCTTATCTCACAACCTAGCAGCAAATAAATCATAATGGTGTGCTTTCTCTTGGTTTCTCCGCTCACATCTTAGCAGTAAATAAAGTACGATGTGGGGCTGTCTTCCTCATTTCTTATCTCACAACCTAGCAGCAAATAAATCATAATGGTGTGCTTTCTCTTGGTTTCTCCGCTCACATCTAAGCAGTAAATAAAGTACAAT
The DNA here is from genome assembly GCF_024679095.1 of Eriocheir sinensis. NCBI lineage: Eukaryota > Metazoa > Arthropoda > Malacostraca > Decapoda > Varunidae > Eriocheir > Eriocheir sinensis. The sequence goes on from NC_066538.1 coordinate 6,437,986, forward strand.
GTGGGGCTGTCTTCCTCATTTCTGATCTCACAACCTAGCAGCAAATAAATTATAATGACATGCTCTTTCTATTGGTTTCTGAGCTCACATCTTAGCAGCAAATAAAGTACAATGTAGTGCCTTCTTCCTCATTTTTTATCTCACCACCTATCAGAAAATAAAATACAATGATGTCTCTCCTGTTAATTTCTAATCTCCAAACCTATTAACAAATATCTTACCCATCTATCTATCCATCTACTTTATGATCATCACCTTATCTTTTGTATATAAGGTGCAATATGGTGTTTTCTCTTCCTCTGTCATCTCCGAACCTAGCGACAAATATCTTACCCATCTATGCATCTACTTTATGATCATCGCCTTATCTTTTGTATATAAGGTACAATAAGGTGCTTTCTCTTCCTTTGTCATCTCCGAACCTAGCGACAAATTTCTTTCTCATCAATCCATCTACTTCACGCTAACCACCTTATCTTTTCTTACCTCGTCAGCTCCTCCGTCTCCACATCAATGAATTCAGGGTCGAGTGTGGTGAAGTCTCCATCCATCCAGTACTTCTCATACTTCCGCCACTTCATAACAAGGGTGAAGAGCTCCTCGTAAGGCACCAGGCAATCCTGAAGGTGGGGAAATATCAGGTCATGAGGTCGGATCAGGAAGGTCAGTAATGCTTGAGTGGAGGAGGGGAAAGATTTAGAGTAGTGATAAGAATACTCCTGAGGGTGGGGAAGTGTCAGGTCTTGAGGTCAGATGAGGAAGGTCAGTAAAGCATGAGCAGAGGAGAAGAAATGGACTGCAGTGATAAGAATATTTACAACAGCAGGACACTTGCACCATATTAGGAGTCAGCAGGTTACGATAGCGCATTTTACTCCTTTTTACTTTATTTTATTATTCCAGTTTCTTCTCAAAATGCCTTGTGTGTGATAGGGCTTATTATTACAGGGTTCAAAAGTCATTGCCTGCAGCACCCACCCACCTTCAGTTCCATGAGCAGGGGGAAGGAGGAGACCTGGAACTTGAAGAGCGCTTCCTCCTGGTTCACCCACGTCACCAGGCTGCTCACCTTCTCCAGGCGGCCCTCCAGTTTCTTCACCTCCTGTAAACAACCACGGAAAAAAATAAATGTACAAATAAAATGACAAAAGGAGTGAGTTAATGAATGAAATAATGAGTGTTTCTTCGCCTCCTGTACACACCACACACAGGTTACACACACACACGCACACACACACACACACACACATGTAATAAAGGAAATAAATGTACAAATAAAATAAATGACTAAAGGAGTGAGTGAATGATGAAATAATGAGTGTTTCTTCACCTCCTGTACACACCAGACACAGGTTACACAAACATACACACACACATAATAAAGAAAATAAATGTACGAATAAAATAAATAATAAAAGGAGTGAGTGAATAAATGAATGATCGACTGAAAGGCCCTTAATTTCTTCACCTCCTGTATGCATCACACACAGGTTACACACACACACACACACACACACACACACACACACATAATAAAGAAAATAAATGTACAAATAAAATAACTAACTAAAGCAGTGTTTCTTAAACTTTTTTGTGCAGCGGACCCCTTTTATTAAAATTACTCATGTAGCAGACCCTTTACTTATTATAATTTTCCTCTTGAGTTTGAAAGTGTTTGCAGGTCATAATATACTGAAATTACAACTGAATTATTTATTACTGGCTTATCTTCAAAATAAATGTTTATATTTTGCTTAACATAATTTCCACAACATTTGGTGCTACAAAAATAGGAATTTATGACGTTTTGGCCGAAAATTTGACTGAAATCGATATTAAAAATTATCCTTAAGAAACACTGAACTAAAGGAGTGTGTGAATAAGTGAATGAGTGACTGAAAGGCCCTAGAGTTTCTTCACCTCCTGTACGCATCACACACAGGTTACACACACACACACACACACACACACACACACACACACACACACACACACAATAAAGAAAATAAATGTAATAAAATAAATGACAAAAGGAGTAAGTGAATAGATGAATGAGTGACTGAAAGGCCCTAGAGTTTCTTCACTTGTACACATCACACACAGGTTACATTATTATTATTATTTTTTTTTTACAACAAAGGAGACAGCTCAAGGGCAACAAAAAGTGTAGAAAAAAAAGCCCGCTACTCACCACTCCCACAACAGAGAGTGGCTGAAAGAGAGGTCAATTTCGGGTGGAGAGGTGTCTTGATACATATAAACACATAATAAATAAAATAAATGTATGAATAAAATAAATGACAAAACAATTAAGTGAATGACTGAAAGAATGAATGAAAAAGCATGCAATAAGATAATAATAAAGATGAATAAAATAAATGAATAGGTAGATAGGTATCCTTCTCCTCCTTCCAGACTCACTCTAATGTACTTGTTGACGTGCGCCACCTGGGACAGCTCCTCCAGCTCCGTCACCAGATCCTGGATGCGGTTCAGGGTGTGGCTCACCTCCCCGGCCCGCTCCACCAGCCTCTCCTCAAACTCCTGCTTAAAGTCTTCCAGGGACTGAAGAGGGAGAGGAAGTAAAGTCATATCTGATTGCACATTACACTCTCTTCAAGCCACTTCACCACCACTACCACTCCATTACATCAGAACCACCCCACCACCCACCCCTAACATCCCCACTACCACCTCCATGACCTACAACCAAACCACCACCCACTACCCACCTCCACGGCCCGGTCCACTACAGGCTTCAGTTTGGCCGGCCAGACAATGACAAGGGCAGTAGTGGTCAGGTCGTCTGGGGTCAGGTGCACTACATCCAGTATTATCTGCGGGACAAGACACCTCCGTCAGTGTATTCATGAGTCGGCCCCTTAAGATTACATCCAGCCCACAGATCATGGCAGCACCTCCAGCTACCCCTACACAAGGAAAACACACTCCTTGACCTCAGGCAGTCACCAGTGTACTCCTTTGCAGTTTGGTGAGTTACATTTAAAGGTAACCCACATCTATACAAGGTCCTCAAGGGTGCAAAGCATACTGAACCATTTTTGAGTCTGACACTGCAAATATGTCTTTCTCCTGACAACCAAAACTGCTTTTCAACATACTAGTTCATAATATGAGAACAGAAAACTGGATAAGACCAAAGAGAATATGGAGAAGTGTGTTAATAATAATAAGAAAAAAAAACAGTGAACATTATAAAGCAAGATAAAAAAGCAAGAGGTAAGAGAAAAAAACATTCAGACCTAACACATCTTCACTTTACCTTCAGTTTGGAGACCATGGCAGCCACCTCCTCGGCCAGGCGGTGGATGGTGATGCGCCGCACCTCCTCCACGTACTCCATCAATTTGAACAGCTGCTCCGTCGACTTGGGCGTCTCCTGAATCCTCTTGTGGATGGTCTCGAAGTCTTGATTGAGGCTGTGGAAGGGAGCGGAAGAGGTGAAGGAGGTGCAGAGTTGAGAGGGGGGAGGGCTAGTGGGGGAAGATAGATGAGAATAGATACGTAAACAAACATAAATAAATAGGTAGGTAGATAGATAGACAGATACATGTAGATAGACAGATAGACAGAAGATAGAAAGAATGGATATGCAGGAGGAGGAGGAAGTGTGGAGAGCTGTTAAAAATGTAAAGGGAGGATGGGTGAAGGCTGTTGGAATAAGCTCAGACTTTAGAAGGGATATGCAGAAGGAGGAGGAGGAGGTGTGAAGAGCTCCTGAAGGTGGAGAGCAGGAGAAGGTGAAGGCTGATGTGGGGGAGATAGGTTAAGACTGTAGAAGGAATATGCAGGGGAGGATGGAAGAAAGGAATAATGAGGAAAAACAGGAAAGACTAACAGCTAGGTGACATACAATAGAAGAAGAATTTAGGTTAGGTTAGGTTAGGTTACAGTAATAGTAGGGAAGTAAATAGGGCAACAATAATTAATAGGGTCCTTAAACTCTTTATTACCCCTTTATGGTCTTGCGATGGTCTGCCACTAGGCGGTCTCTCAGCACCAGCACGAAGGACGAAGACACAGACAGGAGACTCTGCCGCAGGAACTGATACTCCAACCTAGAAATGCAAAGTAAATAGATAAATAAACCTTAAAAAGCCCTCAGTCACCTAACCTTCAGCCCTCCCGGAAAATCACCCATAGTCACCAATAATAGGAAAGAACATAGGGGTGAGGAAAATTTAAGTATCATATAAGAGTTGTGAGTGAGGCTCCTTGATGTATACCTGAAGACGTGGAGGAGGGTGGAGGTGGGCACGTGGCTGGCCTGCTCCACATAGCTTGAAAAGTGGAGGACCTTCCCGGCATACTCCTCCAGCTGGGCATCCTGACGTAGAAACTCCTCCACCTCACTCCGCACTCCTCCGCTCAGCACTGCACTCCACTCCTCGGCTGTGTGATGTATGGAGGTGTAAGACGCATTTCTAGTGTGGAGTGATTCCACACATTTACCTCGATTCACCCATACCGGATTCGAAAATAAATTCTTTCCCTCTCAAACCCAAGCAACTACTACTACTACTACTACTACTTCTTCAACTACTACTATTACTACTACTTCTTCAACTACTACTACTACTACTACTACTACTACTACTACTACTACTACTACTTTAACTGTTACTACTTCTCTCTCGGTTGTGTCATTTTCAGTTTCAAAGCTTCGAAAATACTGAACACTTTCCTTTCTCAAACTTAGGCAACAACAAAACAAACAATATCAACTAGCTACTACTACTACTACTACAACTAACTACTACTACTACCACTACCATTACTACTACCTACTAAAACTGTTACTACTCTCGGTTGTGTCAGTTTCAGTTTCAAAGCTTCGAAAATACTGAACCCTTTCCTTTCTCAAACTTAGGCAACAATAACACTAACAATATCAACTACTACTACTACTACTACTACTTCAGGCACACGAGGAACCCACATATCTGGTGGAGGAAGGTGCTGGCCGAGCCGAAGCGGTGGTGGACGGTGGCGGCGAGGGCGTCATGGAAGGCCGCCCACTGAGGCTCGGACAGGCTCACCACCAGGGTCTCCCGCCGGGGCTCCAGGGGCCTGAGGGGCGGCACAGGGTTTCCGCCGTCTCCTGGGGACCCGTCATTCTCCGCCATGCGTAGCCGCCACCTGGGAACCTTCGGCGGCTGCGGGTCGTCCCATGTCCCGCGGTACAGCTGCACACACTCGTCCAGCTGCAAGGGGCACAACACACAGGTATTTATAGTCACCAAAGCAAGGAGACTATAGTACTAATATAGTCTCCTTGCACCAAAGAGACGAAAATCAATATCATAAGGGATCTCCCAAACTTATACAAGCAAAACGACAGTCAAAGTCCACACAAAAAAGGACAAAAACAACAAACACACACAACAATAAAGCCCCCTGTTATTAAGGCAAAACCCTGCAATAACTGTGATAATGTCTGTGTATCAAGCTTCATAATAAACATATACCTATTTTCGTTACCCTACTAATAAATCAGTTGTCAATGATAAGATTTAATAAGTAAGATGTGGTTAGGGTGACTATTATGGTTCCCCTAACAATAAAAAAAAAAATATATATATATATATATATATAAGTTACCCCTTCAAAGTGTCGTTTTGTTGCCGCGCTGGAAGGTGGTTAACTGTATCGAAGCTTTACTGAGGAACACTATCTCCTTTCATATATAGTCTTCTTGATGGCCACCTTAACTCCCAATTAAGGCCAAGAGGTGTTTTCCTTAGCTAGGTAACCGTACAATAATACTCGTAATTTTTTTTTTCGATGTAGACTGTCTAATTTGCCACAATTATGCTTTTCTTCCTCCATTTTTCCTGCATCGAGCCAACCTGATCGAGTCCCTCCACACCCTGCTCGTCACCCCCTCACCTCCTTGAACAGGTCGGTGAAGGCGTCGATGATGTCCTCCTGGTCGGGGCTAAGCACAACCTGGTTATCGTCCAGCACCAGGTACAGCCTCACCCTGGGCCCCTGCCACGGCTCCTCCTCGCTGCCCAGCCACGCCAGCACGCCCTCTACGCTCCGGATCAGCACCTCCTGCAGCTAAACGCGCCGCACCGTGAGGGAGGGTGAAATCAAGGAAGACAAAGAGAGTTAGGTCGGTATATTGTCCAAGGAGTATAGTCTAGAATCCTTGGTATTAAACGCTTCTGCCTCACATCAGTATATTTCCAAAGTCCAGAGAAGAGATCAGTCGGTTGAGGATCCAATACCACACCTGCACCCATATAATTATAGGCTACATGTTTTTCTAAGTGGGTGCGCCCTACAGACAAAGATTACTGGTAGTTTTTTTCTTTCTTCTGCCATAAATCAGCTCTGAGTATCCCCCTTCCAACGTCCATACTTAAACTCTACGTACTTTATACTCCCCCATTCACATATCTCCTTCATTTATGCGTTTCTTCATTTCTCCGTTTATAAACTCAGCAAAACGTCATATTTTTCATGTATTAAGGAGGAGGCTGCAGGAGGAGGAGGAGGAGGCTGCAGGAGGAGAAGGAGAAAATGAAGAAAAATAGTAGACAGAAGAGGAAAAGACGGAGGAAGGGCTGTACGGTGACTACATGGTAATGGTAGAACGGATGGTGACAGTTATTACCTTTGAGGCCAGCAGGTTATTGAAGGCGTGGATGACGGTGAGGCGGCGGGCGGGGGACAGATTGGTCGCCAGCGTGGCCTCCCGGATGGCGGCCAGCGACGTGGGGAACCAGGTGCTCCTCAGGTGTGCCCGCCCCGCCCTCGCCGCCGCCCGCCACCTGGTGATGAGCACGGCGAGCTCCACGCCCTCACCCACGCCCGCCACGCCGCCCCTGGAGAGATATTTACATAGATTTGTATAGATATTCAGGCCACATAGTCCTTAGCCTTAGTGAAATTACATCAAAATCAAACGACC
>NC_066538.1:6449925-6564925 GCF_024679095.1 Eriocheir sinensis
TGCAATCGAGTTACACTGCACCACTGATGGTGGTAATCTGTTCCAATCTCGAACGACAGCATTAGTGAAGAAGAATTTTGTGCTATCTGAATGAACTTGAGAGAGAGAGAGAGAGAGAGAGACTACCTATATATATATATATATATATATATATATATATATATATATATATATATATATATATATATATATATATATATATATATATATATATATATATATATATATATATATATATATATATATATATATATATATATATATATATATATATATATACATATATATATATATATATATATACATATATATATATATATATATATATATATATATATATATATATATATATATATATATATATATATATATATGAACATACATATTTGGTATCAAAAGAAAGCAAATTAAATGCATTATTCATAAATGGGAAGAAATAGGGTTGAATATTAAATAAAAAAAAAATAACATGTAGAATAAGGCGCTTAATATCGGTTGAATTATATAGTGAAATGATTTTATAAAAATAGTAACTTTTTATATAGATATCTTAAAATGATTTTAATACAAGATAGTCAACATATTGAAGTGTTCATATAAGAATTCTTATGAAGATATATTAATTTTTGTGGCGTCGGGAAGGTTTCTCGTCGCGGCGCGTGAAATGAGTCAGATTCGGCGAATTTTCGTCGTGACTTCTGGTCAAGCTCGAGCAAAAACTACTGAAGCTAGGAAGGCGTGTTTGGTGGCAAATGAAAGCTCTATTAATACAGATCAATAATCAGAAAAAAATTGGAAAGCACTATTTAAATAAATAAAAAGTTATAAGCAAAAACTAGGACGTATCCAAATCGCGGCAAGAGGCCCAAAGAACAGGCTATTTTGTGACGGCTCGACGACAAACGTGGAATCGAGCTATCAAAAAATCCTTCGAGCTGGTTAAACTGAATTGCCAAGAGGGGCTACATGCCAAATTACAGCCTTCTAGAGGCAATAACATGGCCACACCAGACAAAAACGGCTGTGTCTGGAGTTCGTCAAAATCTCTCTCAAAAGGGTTTACGTTTCGAGCTCTAGCGACGAAACTACTGGGAGTAGGGAAATGTTATGCATCATATTGGAAAGCACATTGGTAGGGCTAAATTATTTGTTAAATAAGTTGTTTGAAATTCTCAAAAAATGAGTGGGTTTCAAGGTTGGGAACTCAAAAATAGTTTCTTTTCAGAGTCGTTTTTTGCGAATTTATTCGATTTTTTACCCTTTCGAGTCGTTTTTTTAGCCCGGTCGCTTATTAAAAAATATAGCCCTTTCATTTTGCCGTCGATTGATACCAAAAACATTCCTGTAGCCCCAGAAATAAGGGAGTTGTGGCGATTCGCACCAAAGCGGTAGATTTTCCAAAATTCGCGGCTTAATGACAGGGCTGGGGCAAGTGTCCAGTCCATAGTGTAGGGTTCACTGATTGGCATGCTCCTCCCTTCTCCTTTGTTGTTTTACTTATAACAATAAACTATCAATCAACCAATCAATATACTGATGTTGTCGACTTCAAAATAAGGAGGACAGTGATGTAGGTGTTCGCAGGCGAGATCGAATAACCTTGGGCGCCGTAGGGTGGCCATCACTGCATTGGCCAAAACTCTCACAAATGCTACTGATGGATGGCTATTAGCTATCAATCAATCAATCAATCAGTTATGTTTAAGGCAATATATTACCTACACAGTCCTCGCTTATTAGATTAGTACGATAGACAGACTGGCCTATACACAGAGCGAAATTTAAGTCAATATATACAATTAAATCGTGCAATAGAAAATGAGGAAGGGAGGAAAAGGAGGAGAAATGGCAATAAATGAAGAAAGCAACCAAAAGCCATATATAAAAGGTGAAGGAGATGAATAGAATAAACCATACATGATTTACCAACCCCAAAATGAATGAAAGAAAAACCGACGAACGATCGATGCATCTACCACCTATCAAGAACCACAAGAACACGAGGAAGAATATAGGAAGGAAAGAAGGAATTATGGGAACAAATAAAGCAAGCAACCAAGATTATACAAAATAGATGAATAAAGAGATAAAATTAACCCGGCCTGACGACCCTGCCAACCTTCAAATGAACGAAACAAAAAGAAAAAATGGGCGTATAAATGCATCTACAACCGAGAACCACAAGAAGAAGAGGGAGAGGAAAGGAAGAAGAAAAAGGGGAGGAGGAAAAGAGGAAGACAGGAAGAAAAAAAAAAATCTGAGCAGTGAAAATTGAGTGGAAAGTATATAGTAGTGGAAAATAGGAAAAGCGCATAGAAAAAGCAAATCCAGGGAAAGAAAAGGACAGAAAACACATGATTGATTGATAGTTAAGTTCAGGATGAAGTATTTTAGAAAGTGATGTAATACTGAAAAGGAAGGTGTGTGAATAATGAAAAGAAAAGAGGAACGAGAGGAGGAGGACCAGAGAAAAGCGTTACAGGTCAAAAGAAGAAGAAGAAGAAGTACAATCATAATCAGCTGTTCGGGACACGAGTGCAAAACGGACGTGGGTGTCATGTCTCCCCTTCTCTCCCTCCTCTCCTGCCTCCTGGGTGAATATAATGAGTGTTTTTGGCTACTTTAACGCACTAACCACATCATATTAGCGTTCAGAAGGAGGAGGAGGTGTGACAAGGCTCTGGTGTGGTGGTGATATATGTGTTTGGTCTAGCAACTCGACCACACCTGCCACTAAAGAGATAATTATACTTTTTTTATGGTATCTCCAGATTTAAGGTTATGAAGTGATTGTCAGTTAACCCAAAGCCACGACAAGCCTAGTTATGACACGTGGACATGAGTCATGGTAGTTTTTTGTGTTAGGTGTTTTTGTTTCATGGGTGGAGGTTTAAATAGGTACTAATTTGTGTTTCTTAATGATATATCGTCACCCTCCTAAAATAATTGCCTAAGTCATTTTTCAGTGATTTCCAGGTTTTTGTTTGTCAATTTTTCAATATGTGTTGCCCACTTTTGTTCAGTTACCTTTGTTATTCAGGGTTTGAGTGTTCTAGAATTGGCCTTTTCATTTCTGCCTAAATCGTAAGCCAAATGAGATGATGACAGTTCTTTTCTGATTTTCTGATAAGTAGAAAATAATGACTTGAGCGTTTTTTTTACAAAGGTGATATATAACTCGTACAGCACTTCAGTCGCCACTCCTTCCAAATCCAACTTAACTAGATTTGATGTTTGAGTCATAAAACATGGTGTGTGTGTGGTGGTGTTCTTGTCTCATGGGTGGTGGTTTGAATAAGTGATTGTGTTTCTTAATGATATAACTCGTAGGTAAATCTTAGGAATAGCGGCTCCTAGCGGGTGAGCGTTTAGGGCACGGTGTGGTAGTAATTACAACATTTCTAGCACGTACGACGAGGTTTTGACAAGTGGACAGGCGTGTTTATGTCACAAGAGGTGTATTTTTCCGTGCGGACTCTTCCCTTTCTTCACCCCAGAGCTCGCAGTCTCATTGCCCATCGACTTTGAAGAAAAATACACCCCTTGTGACATAAACACGCCTGTCCGCTTGTCAAAACCCCGTCGTACATGCTAGAAATGTTGTAATTACCACCACACCGTGCCCTAAACGCTCACCCGCTAGGAGCCGCCATTCCTAAGAGTTACCAACTCATACAACACCTCCATCGCCGCTTCTTGCAAATCCAATTTAACTAGATTTAATGTTTGAGTGATAAAAATTGGTGTGTGTGTGTGGTGGTGTTCTTGTCTCGTGGGGGGTGGTTTGAATAGGTGATTGTGTTTCTTATTAATCCCTACAGCACCTTGCCACCTCTTGTAAATCTAGCTAAACATGTTCATATTAAGTCTAAATGATAAAAGTTTTGTGTATTTGGATGTGTTCTTGCCTGTGGTTGGTTTAAAGTTTTGTAGTTGTCCTTAATGATATGGTCACTATAGTTAGCAGGAAGAGGTTGTTTATCTAGAATAACACCCTGTTCACTCTGGTTGTTGACACTTTTTCCATCTGGTAGGTTATAATGTGTTAATCATCACTGATAACAGTTTTGGGTAATTATGTAGAATCACTCTATTTTGCCCCTGTATTACAATTCAGGAATTGAATATCTATACTTTTACTAAACCATAGTATGAAGGCAGAACTGGGAAAATATCACAGTAAAATAGTATTGGTAAGACCAATACCAAGAATGAAAAACGTTTATGGCAAAGCGGAGAGCATTTACTGAAAAAATGAGACATCAAAGCCAACTAAACCTAATATAACCTCCTAATGAGGGGCTTAGGCCCCCCTCACCCCCCTCTCCAATCTAACCAGATGTATCATATCTTTCAAACAGGGCACCACTCTGGTCCCCCCACCATAATCTCAATTTATATTTTTCCAGTTCCACCTTTGTATTAATATTGAGGGATATGTATTAAGGAACTATAATATAGAAGTAAAATATCTTTTGGAGGTGCAGAGTTACCTAGTTTTCATCAAAAATCATTTGTTACTTAGATATAAAGTCCCGGTAGGTTACTATTGGAGCAGCAGTGGGTTATTGTGTATTTTAGTGGCCATAGACATGACTGTTATTTAGTCATCTGATATATCGTTAAACCATCTTCCATTTGCTAAATAAGAAAAGTTATGCTTCATATTAGATATTAAATTGATTAGGCCATAAACTGCATAATGATGATGATGATAATAATAATAATAATAGGTGATGATGATGATATAATAGAATAATATAAATAGATTGAAATAGAGTATGAGAAAACAAATGAAAGTAAAATTGTGGCATGACCTTTATACTAAATACTCAGATACTCTTTTAAACTAGTCATCCATCCTGTAATGTGTAATGGAACTTTTGTGGGGGTGTGTCTGGTCTGTAGGTGCCAGGAAGGGGGTGGGGGTGGGGGGGCAGGGTGTATTGGGTTATCTAAGTGTATCAGGTGACACACACTATCTAGGCCTGGCACTCACACACGGCTTATTAACACTGCTGACCACTCCAATCAAAGATTAATGATGTTTACTTATACATGTTTGGAAATGATAGGAGAGAATGAGGAATAGAAATTAAAAGAAGTAGGGAGAGAATAAGGAGGAGGAGGAGGAGGAGAAATTGGAGAAGGTTTAAGGAGGAGGAGGAAAAGGTGTTAGGACAGTATGATGAGGAGAAAAAGGTGTTGGAAGAAACTGAGGAGGCAGAAGAGAAAGTATAGGGAGAGAATGAGAAGGAAGAATTGCAGGAGTAAGCAGAGAATAAGGAGGTGGAGAATAAGGTATAGGGGGAGTATGAGAAAGAAGAGAAGGTGCAGAAAGAGACTAAGGGTGAGTAGAAGCCATAAGTTGAGTATGTGACTGACAAGGTGTAGGCAGAGAACAAGAATGAGAAGGAAAATATAAGTAAAGATATAGAGAAGTGGAGTGAGACAGGAACTAACATTTATTAATTAACATCTTTTTGTTGTCAGCCTGTTCTGTGGGATGGGCCGAGGGCAAGTATGAGCCCACCTGGAGCTCCCTGGACTCGCGGCCACTGCCAAGCTGGTATGATGAGGCCAAGTTTGGCATCTTCCTGCACTGGGGCGTGTTCTCCGTGCCATCCTTTGGCTCTGAGTGGTTCTGGGAGCACTGGCAAGGTGAGGCAGGTTGTAGCAACATAATTTTGCTTGTCTGTATTTTCACCCTTGAATAGGGTTGCACTTTTTTTTTTTTTTTTTTTTCTTTTTTTTTTTTTTTTTCATGTGTGTGTGTATTTACCTAGTTGTATTTACCTAGTTGTGAAATACAGGAAAAGAGCCGTACTAGGCTCGTGCTGTCCCGTCTCCATAACGCTTCTTATCCAGTTTGGCTTTAAATTCATGAATCGTTTTTGCACACACAGTCTCCTTGTCAAGTCCGTTCCATGTTGTTATGCTTCTGTATGGAAAACTGTATTTCTTGATGTCTCTCCTACAATCGCTCTTCTTCAATTTCTTACCAATGCCTCTTGTCACACTTCTGTCACGTACCACTAGGTCTTCCCTGTCCAATTTCTCCAATCCCTCTTGTATCCTGTACAATGCTATGAGGTCCCCTCTCTTCTTCTCTCCAGTGTGTGTGTGTGTGTGTGTGTGTGTGTAATTACCCTTGAAAAATGGTTGTGAATTTTTCATCCTGTCAGTGTTATTCTTTTGTTTGCTTTATCTTTTGTCTGAAAATTTTTGTTTTTTTCTGTCTTTTGATAACTTTGTTCATGCTACTTCTGTACCCTGAAACAGGATCAAAATGGTGGAGTTCATGAGGAAAGGCCTTAACTCTTCTTTTACTACTATATTCTCACCCAAAACAGGTTTAGGAAAAGTAAGTGGAGTTCATGAGTGAAAACACACATGCAGCTTTAACAATCAGGACCTGTTTCCTATAATGATCAGTTCTACCTTTTCCTTCTTCCCCTATTTTAATGCTATTTCCGCTTTCTTAAAATAGGTTCACATTCAAAGCCGTACGTAGACTTCATGAAGAAGAACTACCCGCCAAACTTCAGTTACCAGGATTTTGGGCCCCAGTTCACGGCGGAGTTTTACAACCCCAAGGAGTGGGCGGAGCTGTTCAACGCCTCAGGAGCACGTTATGTGGTGCTGACCAGCAAGCACCACGAGGGCTTCACACTCTGGCCCTCAAAGCACTCCTGGGGCTGGAACAGTCTTGATGTGGGCCCAAAGAGAGACCTGCTGGGTGAGGTTGGGAGTTGTCTGTGTGTGTGTGTTTATATGTACATAGATAAATAAATTATGAAAAAAATTCTGATTCTTATGCACATTAATCCATATTTTGACCTTCTTGACCTCCCCACAGGTGACCTCGCATATGCCATAAAGTCACATACACCACACATCCACTTTGGGCTGTACCACTCCCTCTATGAATGGTTCAACCCTCTGTACCTGAGAGACAAGGCCAACCTGTTCCTCACCAATGACTTTGTCACTCAGAAAACCCTCCCAGAGCTGTACGAGTTGGTGAGTTGATGTTCAGATTAATCAATTGACAAGGCCTGACTGCAATAAAAAAAGCCTCTATTACTACCTGAATCAGCATAGTAATTTTTTCTCACCACCCTTCCTGTTCTGTCTCCCAGGTCAACATTTACCAGCCAGATGTGGTGTGGAGTGACGGTGACTGGGAGGCCTTCGATAAGTACTGGAATGCCACACACTTCCTAGCATGGCTGTTCAATGACTCGCCTGTTAATCAGACTGTGGTGGTCAACGACAGATGGGGCATTGGCATCCCCTGTCACCATGGTTCCTTCTACACCTGCCAAGACCACTATGATCCAGGTGAGAAGGGAATTAACCCTTCTCCATATGGCATTGCTGTGCTTTTTTTCTAGTTTTTTCAGCTGTTTTTCATGTTTGGCCTTTGGTGTTCTTAGGCTTCTATGAGGGACCTGTTTGATGGCCTGAGCCCATTAGTGGTGCAGGCAAGTATTTTTAAGTGGTTTTTTTCTTGCTTGGTTTATGCTACAACCAACTCCTCCACTTGATCCTTTTGAGAGAATTTATCTGGAGCCCAGGTTGATAGGTGGTCATCAGGGCAGCATGTGGGTTGTCTTTGGTCTCTCACCAACAACTGAAAATTGCCAGCAAGTAGCGGTGGAAAGGACTTGAAAATGGTTCTTTCAAGACACCGCGCCCACACGCTGACCACTCAGATACTACCCCCATGATAAGGAAGTTTGGTGCTGGTTCTAATGCTTTTTGACATGGGAGGGGCTTTGTGGGTTCTTATGTTGTTTATGAAAGGTTGTTATAGGTTCTAATGCTGTTTTGTGGCCTTGCAGGAGTGTTACAGCCACACAAGTGGGAGAACTGTATGACTGTTGACCGTCACTCTTGGGGCTTCCGCCGAGAGGCAGCTCTGGCAGATTACCACACCATCCACGAGCTACTCACAGAATTGGCCTCGACCATCAGCTGTGGAGGTGACTGAGCTGCTTGTCTTTCTTTTTTGGCCTTTTCACCTTTGTTAAGTAACTTTCTTTTTTCTTTGTGAGTTGGTTTCATAACCTAGACCTAATCAGCACCACCACCCTCAGGCAACATGCTGCTGAACGTTGGCCCCACCAAGGAAGGCCGCATCTGCCCCATCATGGAGGAGCGTCTGCGGCAGATGGGCTCCTGGCTGGCCATCAACGGGGAGGCCATTTATGGCAGCCACCCATGGAAGATCCAAAATGACACCCAGACGCCTGGAGTCTGGTATGTGATTTTTCTTTATGATAGAGACAAAGCAGGCAATCTTTTTTTCCCCTCAAAAGCTATGCATCACCCTCTAACCTCTGTATCTTACAGTAGTTCCCTTCCCCTGGCCTCTGTAGGTTCACCAGCAAGGGAGACACAGTATACGCCATCGTGCTAGAGTGGCCGCAAGAGAATGTTCTGGCCCTTGCTTCTGTCAGAGACACGCCACAGACCAGCATCACCCTCCTTGGCTACACCAGCACCCCGTACACCCTTGACGTCAGGGTAAGTCGGTACAGTTCTCTCCATCTGCATTATTCCCCACACAACCCTTCCATTATTTGAGGAGTGCTTGTGGTGTGAGTAGAATGGATGGAATGAGTAATGAAAGTGTGTACGAGCATTTTGGAATGTGTCACAGGGGTGAAGGGAAGAAGTGTGGAGTGGTGGAAGAAGTGAAGCGACAGACTTTAAAGTGGTTTGGCCACATGGAGTGAATGGAGGAGAGTAAGATGACCAGAAGAGTGTATTGAGTGAGATAGAGGGAGGGAATGCTAGAGGACGACCTCCAGTGAAATGGAGGGATAGGGTGCAAGAGTACATTAGGGAGATCTTTGAGAAACTTTGAGCAGGCAAGGAGGGAGTGTCTGGATAGAGAAAGTTGGAAGCTCTTCTGCTGTGGCCATCCCCTGGTGGGAGCTCCTAGGAGCAGGCGTCAATGAAATGAATGAATGAATGAACCCTTCCATTATGCATCAACATCTCCTTACTGTCACTGTTTTTTATTCATATCCATGTCTGCTCATTAAAAGAATCTTGTTTGGGTCTATATCAGTTATGATTTTCACTTGACACCTTTTTATGGATCTCAATAATAATAATCATTTCATCATTTTAGTTTTACGTCCATTGCTCTTCTTTAAAAGGTTGACAATACGTATTGGGGATTCAGATTGTGTTTGGTTTTCATTGAAATACTGCAGTGAAGGATTCAGATTGTTTGTTTTCATTCAAGTCACCACAGCATCTAACCCTAAGAATCACCCCACCTCCTCACAGTTCCGAGGGACGGAGGACGGGATCAAGGTGATGTTCCCCTCCAAGGCTGACGTCAAGGTGGAGTGGGCGTGGGTCCTGGCCATGAAGAACGTCCTGCCATCCCCCGGGGCACCCCCACCACCCACAGTCATGTCCCAGCCACACCCCAGTGATATATCAGAAGGTTAAAGTCAGACCGGAGGTGGGGATGAGGGGGTCCTGAAGCCTCCAGCCATGCCAGCACAATTTAGGGAACACCATATACTCGTCTAAATCTAAGTGTTGTTAAGAGTTGATTCTTCAAGCTATGGCAAGCCATGATGTGTTCGATTAAGGTAATAAATTGAACTCCCTGGAAAAGTAGTACATTCACATAAAAGTCGACGTTCTAATCTATTGAAAAATCTTTTAATAACTAGACTTTACTCGTGCATGCTCGGTATGTTCACCAGTTTTTACACAGCCTTCCATTTAGTACTCATGTCAGAATAAAACATCTCTGGGAAATTGAGTTGAGCTATGAAAGTGAACTTAGAATAAAGGATGTTTATAAGTATATTTTGGCTACCTTTCACTTTCATAACTTAGTTCAGTTTTCATGAGCAGTTTTCTTCCTGATATGAGTATGATGTTAGAAAGCATACAAACTGGTGAACATCTCCTTTGCATTAACATTCCATTCTGTGACTTTTGACTTCTGACTCTCTGACCTTCTACTGACACTGCAAAGTCCAGGCACTCAGTTTTTTAAGGCTATGTTTTGACTGACCTGCCTGAAATGGAAAACCTCACAAATTCACTCTGCAAGTGGGTAATCTCTTTGGCCAACTGGTTTAGGAGTGTCTTTCCCATCTCTCCAATCGTGGGTTTGATCCCTGGTGCCGGTAAAACCCTTTCTGAGTCTGGACTAATTCGTCATGTGTTTTGTGACAAGCAGAGGTCATGTGGAGGAATGATAAATTCAGTGGTAATACAACTGTAATGCTTACTTAATTTTTGTTGGCCATATTCAAGCCAAAGCATTATTTCTATACTTAATGGAAGCTGTTTAAAAAGAAATTAAAAAAATAAGAAATATTAATAAGTAAACAAGACCAGAAGTAAAATAAATAAGAAAAGGTTGTCAGTGCCTTTAACAATTTGTACACACGATTCCAGTTAATATTCATATAAAAAAAATATCTACTCTGGAAAATGCATTTGAATTAGACCATTATCAAAACAAAATAGCCAGTCTTTGCTCGAACCAATGTTCATTTTTGTATCTCCGCCAATCTTCAAGTGTTTTCTTTTCCTGATGAACATAAGTAGGGCACACATACACTACCACCACTCATCATTGAAGAGTTAGGTTACTAATGGCAGGTATAGGAGTGCCTGAATAACATGGTGGAGCAGGTGGCGTGGGTTGGAGGGAGGAGGTGAATGATGCACAAAGCTGGGTGTGTTTTGTGGCTGACTGGTTGAGCTTAGGGAAGGAGAGGATCAAAGGGTGCTCTAGTGAAGAGGGAGGGAGAGCAAATATGTTTTTAACCCGTGTGATAATTTAGTTTTATCATTATTCTCTTATATGTATATAGAGTATTGGCACAAGAAATTTATTTGAGTTGTTTTATGTATTTATGTTTATCTAGCTACCACATCTTGGTATATCTCTGATGCCCTGTTCCTCTAAGGAAGGAAAGTCTTCAATTTTCTCTGCTCCTTCAGCTGCCAGTGCTCTTTCCAATACTTTTTCCCTTTACTGAGCCCTTTTACTGATGATCTCCTTCAGTTCCATTTCTCTCAGTCTTGTTAGGCAGCTTTATATCCAAAGTCACTCGTGTGGTTGTGACAGTCACATATGTCTAGCATTTAAACAACATATTTAACAGGGTATTTTGAAGACAATCCCTTCAAAGTCAGACACATGTACTAGGAATAGTATTATCCCAGGCATTTGGACCAGTTTCTTATTATGGTATTTGATGTATCCTTAATATATTTTCACCAATTCATATTCATCTTCCTATTCAGTATGTACATACATATAAGGAAAATGACTTCTATGAGGCATGAAAATGAGCCATTATCATAATGAAGTATTTTTATATTACATTCTTTTGACATTTATTTTTATACCTCATCTTGTTTTTCCAGGGCATGTTTCCCCCTAACTGAGTGGTACCTGGAATGGTCCTCATGAATTGGCTAATCTGTCCCATTGCGTGCATGGTGTAAAAGAGTTGAGGAGGGTTGACATGCCCTGGAACATTTGTCCTCACACTGACTGGCAGTCATGAGTCCAGCACACGATCAGACCGTGGTGAATGACACACTTGAGGCCCACTTAGTAACAAAGCACAACAGATTCACGTCAACAGGTTTATTCAGTGTTCACAGGTTGCTACACACCATTTATCTTTTGTGTAGAGATATCAGTGTTGTTATAATGTTGAAGTATTGCTCTCAGTGACAAATCTCCTTAAGACAGTGCCCATAGAAGGTGAATTTCATGTTTCTCTTCAGTATTACAAGTAATTACTTACAAAATATACTTACAGTTCTAATCCCCTTTGACTGCACTCTGTTCATTCAGTTTGTACTGCACTGTTTGCAGAGTAGGCTACGTGTGTTCTTTTATACAACAAATATGGTTCAGGTGGAGCTGCAGTTTGTACAAGGTTCACCAAGGGTTTGAAATACATATCTACCGTAGTGTGCCATTTCACAAGACTTTTAGTCCATATACTCTGCTGTCACAGTTTGATATGTAATACATATTTCAGAGGTAAAGTATCTGAGGGATATGCATATTGTTATGATGATGTATTCAGGACACAGGTTGCAATAAAAACCCATACATATATGTTTATGTACTTAGTCCCTTGGGTTGGGAAAAGGGTGAGCTCGTAGTAAAACACTTTACCGACTTAACTGTCATCAGTGATGCATGATTGAATCTCCCTTATAGGTGTTACATTGACCACTGGGGTGGCGGTGGTCGGCATGCGGGCACACACACACTCACACACACTCGTGCCAGTTCCAGGCAACGCCCCCTTTTTATACATCGGCAGAAATACCAAGATGCTACAACGGTTAGGCGCCGATGTCCATGAAACACCTGGAAGGCACCTAGGCAACTCTGTAACTTCATTATGGTCGTCATGGCTGGGTCGTGGGTTACCGGCTGTAACCGTGGTGATATATTGTCATTTTCCGTGGCCGCCATAAGTGGGTCGGGAGGGTTCCGGGGTGGGATCGGGATTGGTCCAGGAACGTCGTTCTCGCTCTGGCGCACTACCCTTGTACACTGTTGTACACCCGCCACATGGGTAATCCGGCGGTCAGATCATGGTCAGAGGTCACGGTTTTACCACCTGCTCTCCGGGGGGCCATCGTGGACCACAAATCATGAATGTGTGAACCCAGCATGACCTCTGGCCACGATCTGACTGCTGGATTACCCATGTGGTGGTTGTACAACGGTGTACAAGGGTAGTACGCCGGAATGTGAACGACGTTCCTGGACCATTCCCGATCCCACCCTGGAGCCATCCCAACCCACTTACGTCGGCCACGGAAAATGACAATATATCACCACGGTTACAGCCGGTAACCCACGACCCACCTACAATGACCATGATGAAGTTACAGAGTTGCCTAGGTGCCTTCCAGGTGTTTCACGGACATCGGCGCCTAACCGTTGTAGCATCTTGGCATTTCTGCCGGTGTATAAAAAGGGGGCGTTGCCTGGAACTGGCACCAGTCCACAAGCGCGCGTGTGTGTGTGTGTGTGTGTGTGTGTGTGTGTTTAGAAGAACGATTTACTGCAAGTTTATTGTGCAGGTAGGATATGGGTAGAATTTGCGGGTGCGGGTTCTTTATAAAATATTCTGCGGGTACGCCCTTTGAAAATACCTGCGGGCGCGGGGCGGGTGTGGATATACTTTTTGTGGGCGTGGAGTGCGTGTGGGTGGCCGATGCTTTCAGATTATGGGGCGGGGCTGGCAGGATCTTTGGACCTTAGGTCAGTTAGTACAGGTAGGCTACGTGTGAAGTGAACTTTGAGGGGATGAAGATTACGGAAAGGGGATTATATGACCTGATGCTTAGGTGTTAATTGAGGGGCAAGGCTACTTAGGTCATTAGTGGCGGTGGTGGAAAGCCAGGGTTTCCCACAGGAATGTCACGGTTATTTCCGATGGCTTACCGATGTTCCCGACGGACCAGGTGCTATCCCGATGCCATCCCGGATAGTCAAGGTTGTTCACGGCATTTGACAGTTGTCGGGGTGAGTCCCGATCATTTTGCTCGCGCCAAAATGATCGGGAGACACTGCCGACGTCCAAGGTTTTCCCCGGTGTGATTCCGATGCAGCGCGGGAAATCCAAGGTATGTCAGGGTTAGTCACGGATACAATGCCGATTCACCATTTTTGCATGTTGGGAAGGCACCAGGACCACAAACCGTGAATGTGTAAACCCAGCATTAAGCCCCAGTCACACATTCACGACAATGACTCCCAGCGCCCTCCCGACATCAGACCATGCGCTGCCAGTTTTGCAATGTCGCACTGCCAGACGTACCTAATGACCATCGTAAGTACATCCCCTTGAGTGCCGACCACAGCCGATGTCGAAACGACGTTGTTGAGACAGACATCCGACGGCCGTAGCTTATTCACAACGGGTGACAGATATCGGGGAGGGCCCCGATTGTTTTGAAATTTCCAAAACTGTCAGCATGCAGCCCGACGGTGCGAGGCATGGTCTGAGCTGGGAAAGCGCCGGGAGTCATTGTCGTTAATGTGTGACTGGGGCTTTAGCAATCAACTCGTGTCCACACCTTGCCAACTTGTTGTTGCCAAGGAGACTGTCTGTGGTCCACACTTGTCACTAGGGAGAGAATTAGCAGTGGCACGTCGACATAACCTTTCGTGTATTTGGCTATTTGCAGGTGGTCTTGTCTTGCTGGTGTTGGTTTCAATAGGTTATTTTGCTCCATGAAGATATATAGTTCGTACATTTTTTCGTCGTTTTTCGTCAACCTGACTTAACCCTTTTGTTGCTAAACACTCACAGCGAGCACTAATGTAACTTGCCAGTGGTGCTAAACACTCGCTGCGAGCTCCAGTCGCACTCAAATTTGCCTTGTATGAGTGTTCCAACACTATTTCTCACCCCACAGCATTGCCAATTCAGTGGGTTTTCCAGTAAATTTGGTGGAAAATTATATCAGCCTAGCGCGGAAAATCTACGGACGAGCAACTGGTGGATGTTGTTGTCCAATATAGCGGCATTTTTGCATAGCTTCACCTATCACAAGACTGATATTTTGACCAAATAGTTGTAAATTTTGCAGTTGGCAATACTGCCCTGCCAGAACCCCATCATCAAGAGATCTACTCAGTAGTTGCCTTACAGCTGACCATCGCACACTTGTAAATATATGTCTTCACAGGCAATACCCCCTGAACGTGCCTGTACATTCGCAGGAGAGGATTACATTACCCAGTCTTATAGATCTTGGCCTCCTCTTTCCAATGGTGTTTTTGTTTTTAACTGTGATGAATAGTTTTGGAGATACAGAGGTTAAAATAGCAAGCACTAGCGTCTCTTGCTGGTGGTACTAAAAGCTCGCTGCGAGCGCCAGTCGCACTCGCAGCAAAAAAACACCCCATGAATGTGCCTGTACATTCACAGGAGAGGCTTACATAACCGAATCTTATAGATCTTGGCCTCCTCTTTCTAATGGTGTTTTTGTTTTTAGCTGTGATAAATAGTTTTTGAGATACAACGGTTAAAAGAGATCCCCTTCCCCCGCTGAGGTGCCCGAGCGTGCTGGGGGGGATAGTCTTGTTGCGAGCGCTTAGCAAGGAAAGGGTTAACCCTTTCCTTGCTAAGCGCTCGCTTCCCAACGGCGGGGAAAGGGGATCTCTTTCAACTGCTGTATCTCAAAAACTATTCATCACAGCTAAAAAACAAAAACATTGGGAAGAGGAGGCCAAGATCCATTAGATTTGGTAATGTAATCCTCTCCTGCAAATGTACAGGCACGTTCAGGGGGTGTTGCCTGTGAAGACGTACATTTACACGTGCTCGTAGCTTTTTTTATAACACCTCCATGCTGACCTGACATCACAGATGCGCCATCATAACATTGAGATATTATATTACTGCAATCTAGTCGACATTCATTTTGTGATTTAAGTATTAATAAGGCCAGAAAGAAAAAAATGAAATGATAAAAAACCTGAAAATGAAGGAAAAAGAAAAGACAAGGAGAAAACAAGGAAGGAAAAAAATGAAGGAAAGTGAAAAAAGAAGTAGAAGGAAAAAATTTAAAAAAAGGATAAAATGAAGGAAAAGAGGAAAAAAGAAATAAGAAAAGGAAGAAAAAACACCAAAGAATTTATTACAAAGACAAAATAACTTTGTGTGTATGCATGTATGTACAGTTGCGCTACGAAGTGTTGACACAGTTTTCATAATCTTTCGGACATGGAGCGAAGGCTGGCGGCATCTGGCAACTATCCTCTGGGGAAACATTCTTTACCGACTTTTATGGAACTACTTAATTTTAAACTCTTTAGTTTTACACACACCTAATAAATATCAGTGATTCCCTTGAATGCAATAAAAACTTAACAGTGTACTCTATGTGAATGTGGCGAAGAGAAACATATTGGAATGATAGGCTATGTAGCCACCCACATTCATTTACAGAATTGCCGGGGCGGAGTAGGGGTCACTTCACTAATCATGCCTACAAGTTATAAATAATATTATTTTGATCAGATGTATATAACTAACTCAGCAGAGATGAATGGCAGGAAGTGGTAGGCTAGCAGTGCAGTGCTGACCAAGCATCGTCTCTACCCAGACAATAGGCTATCGCGTCGTCTGTCATGTGTCTCGTGCAACTTTGAATTACATGTCTGTCCACTTATCTATACTTCTCTTTGGATTTTACCGTTAATTAGAAATATAGACAATTGATTTTGTGATTTTTTTTCTTCAGAATCTCGCTGATTTCACACACACAAGATTTATATAGTCATGCATGAATGTCGTTCCCGATGACGTCATCATCAAATGCGAGTTTATTATGTAGTACGTATTTATTTCTCATTTCATCAAATGAAGTGCAGCAGATTATTTTTTTCTATTATTTTATTATATAGGGTTTATCACTACATTGAAAGAAAGAGCAATAGATATGTGCAGTTATATATATATACTTAATCTTAACATAGAACTCATTTGACTCTTTTAATGTCTTGAACGAAAACTGTATCAAAATGTTTCAGCAGAGCTGCTTAATATATCGTTATAAGGTAAAAATTCAATTTATTTCCTTTCTCAATATCATGTTTTGTGTATCTATAACAAAATCACTCCTAAACATCCCTTCCCTTCGAATAATATTATGTACTATTAGAACGAAAGTCATTGCAAACTGTCTCAACACTTAGTAGCGCAACTGTACATCTGTATGTCTGTTTACACATAGTAATAATAATAATAATAATAATAGGTGGTGGACACACACACACATGCATAACATATAACCTCAGGGGAAGTGGATTTTCATGTGGTGGGCAATACTCGGCTTGGTCTTGAAATGTTTCTTACAAACATCACACTTGAACTTTCTCAAGTCAGAGTGTCTGACGATGTGCTTGTTCAAATCAGACTTAGTAAAAAAGCTGCTGCAACACTCTTGGCATTCATGTGGTCTTTCACCAGTGTGTGTAAGGGTGTGTGTGTTGAGGGCACTCTTCTGGCTGAACTTTTTGCCACACTCTTGGCATTCATGAGGTCTTTCACCAGTGTGTGTAAGGGTGTGTGTATTGAGGTGACCCTTCTGGCTGAACATATTGCCACACACTTGGCATTCATGAGGTCTTTCACCAGTGTGTGTAAGGGTGTGTCTGTTGAGGGTACGCTTCAGGCTGAACTTTTTGCCACACTCTTGGCATTCATGAGGTCTTTCACCAGTGTGTGTAAGGGTGTGTTTGTTGAGGGCACTCTTATCACTAAGCTTTTTGCCACACACTTGGCATTCATGAGGTCTTTCACCAGTGTGTGTAAGGGTGTGTCTGTTGAGGACACTCTTCAGGCTGAACTTTTTGCCACACTCTTGGCATTCATGAGGTCTTTCACCAGTGTGTGTAAGGGTGTGTTTGTTGAGGGCACTCTTATCACTAAGCTTTTTGCCACACACTTGGCATTCATGAGCTCTTTCACCAGTGTGTGTAAGGGTGTGTCTGTTGAGGGCACCCTTAGCAATGAACTTTTTGCCACACTCTTGGCATTCATGAGGTTTTTCACCAATGTGTGTAAGGGTGTGTATGTTGAGGGCCCTCTTATGACTAAACTTTTTGCCACACTCTTGGCATTCATGAGGTCTTTCACCAGTGTGTGTAAGGGTGTGTCTGTTGAGGGCACCCTTAGCAATGAACTTTTTGCCACACTCTTGGCATTCATGAGGTCTTTCACCAGTGTGTGTAAGGGTGTGTGTGTTGAGGGCACTCTTAGCAATGAACTTTTTGCCACACTCTTGGCATTCATGAGGTCTTTCATCAGTGTGTGTAAGGGTGTGTGTGTTGAGGGCACTCTTCTGGCTGAACTTTTTGCCACAATCTTGGCATTCATGAGGTCTTTCACCAGTGTGTGTAAGGGTGTGTGCTTTGAGGTAACTCTTCAGGCTGAACTTTTTGCCACACTCTTGGCATTCATGAGGTCTTTCACCAGTGTGTGTAAGGGTGTGTGTGTTGAGGGCCCTCTTATGACTAAACTTTTTGCCACACTCTTGGCATTTATGAGGTCTTTCACCAGTGTGTGTAAGGGTGTGTCTGTTGAGGGCACTCTTATTACTAAACTTTTTGCCACACTCTTGGCATTCATGAGGTCTTTCACCAGTGTGTATAAGGGTGTGTGTTTTCAGGTGACCCTTCTGAGTGAACTTTTTGCCACACTCTTGGCATTCATGAGGTCTTCCTCTAGAGTGTGTGGGTGTGCTTGGTGACATCACCCTTCCCAGGGAGTCTTTTCCCACACTCTTGGCACTCATGGTTTTCATTAAGCAGTGGTTCAAGGCTGTGTCTAGTGGACCTGTTCTGTCTCAAGGCTTCCTGCACTCAAACTTTCCCTTTCCCTTATGGCTGGAGGTGCCAGCAGCAAGGTGGTGGTGGCTCTCCTGATCACCCCTGACCCGAACAGCAGAGACAGTCTGCTCCTGCTGTCCCCAGGCACTCTGGCCTTGCAGCCTGCACTGGAACAGAGGCCAGCGGCAGCCAGGATGCAGGGAGCGCTGAGCACAGCACCGCCTCAGACCCTCACTTCTGCAAAGCACGCCAGGGCTGTGGGGACAAAGATTACATCCTCATAGAAACATGATCCAAAATAAAAAGCAGCAGCAAATTCCTAAAGTGTAAGACAAAGCATATATATCACAGTTACTGCTGTCAGCCACAATACTGTGGAAACTGCACCAAATAAAATGAGGCAAAATAGACCCAGAGTAATGAACTATCTGCCCTTGACATCTTGGAGGCACCATGTAGCAGGCAGCTGAAGGGCACCTTGAGACCTTCAGGGAAAGGGAAACTGCAAGCCAAGAAGGGGCAGAACCACACCAGAGAGAAGACACCATGAAAAAGGACACCAAGGAGAGAACACAATTGCAAGGTGCACAGAGCAGTGCTCTTCACAATGGGCGTGCCAGCCACCTTCAGGTGGGCGGGATCAACCAAGGGGTGGACGGCTGTCTGGGCGCTTAGCGGGGTGACCAGTCTTCATAATTATAAGCAGAGTCGGTGAGTGTGAGTGTGGCCTAAGCGTATTGCACTAAAATAGCAACATAACATCATTATTGTTATCGGCCCTGCGGAGCACTGCGCTGACAATGGAGCGGGGCCTGAAACCTCATCAACGTTAAACGGAGGGAGCAGGAGAGACCACCAAAAGAAATCAACACAGCTCTTGGAGGCAACACTGGAAGCATACTGGACACAAGTCAGTCTGCAAGTCACGTCACATCCTCAGACACAAGATCTCTTCCTCTTGCCTGCCTTAAGGTGACACACATCATCCTTCAGAGCAAAAACCTTTCACTGAACTTGGAAATGTTGCAGCGCCATGCCAAAACTGTAATGTATGCCTTTCACTGGTGTTCTAATGTGATTCTGTTGATTTCTCGTCCTCTATTGAAATGCATATCACTCGATTTCATGCTCCCCACCCAAAAACCCTGAAAAGTTGGAAAGTTTCATTAAGTCGGTGCAACATTTGTGGTCATATGCCAGAGAGGGACAGAAGGGGAAGGAATTATAGGAAAAGGGAGCAGATCCCAGGAGACGGGACACAACCCCCAATTAATACCTGATACCCATTCACTGCTGGGTGGACGGGGGCGTAGGGTACCAAAAAACCAGCCCAAATTTTTCCACTCCACCTGAGAATCAAACCCAGGCTCTCTCGACCAAAAACCCCCGAGTTCCCACAGGTTCCCCAAGATGGTTGAGAATCAGGAGATAGGCATAACCCGAAAAGTAGACATTTGCGACAGAAATGAGGTACAAAATCATGCAATTCACTACATCAATCACCAGAAAAACATCAACCACGTGAGAAAATTGGGACAATTTACAGTTGCACCCAACCAATGATTTTCTCACGTGGTTCATGTTTTTCTGGTGAGAGATGTAGTGAATTGCAGATTCTGGACGTCTTTCTGGTCATGTGCGACCCTTTGACAGCAACACTTCACAGCCAGGACCTCGTGCACCCTGAGTCATCGGGTGGGTGGGTGGGTGGTGGTGGTGGTGGTGGTGGGGTGTGTGTGTGTGTGTGTGTGTGTGGAGAGATCTGAGGCACTTCCTTATCTGGTGCCTGGCCTATGCAGAGAAAAGGAAGAAATTAGCCATAACCTTGAAATTTAAATGCAGATGTGTTGTACAGAGGTATACAGAATTAATATGTAAGACACTTAAATTTTCAATATGCATTAATTGAAAGTTCATAAGAAGGAAAATATAGTGCATACCAGCTTTGATGCAGACATTAATTGAAAGTTCATAAGAAGGAAAATATAGTGCATACCAGCTTTGATGCAGACAAAGTGTCAAGGTTCCAGTGTTGGGTGCTGTAATCGGAAGGGATAACAAAGAGCAAGATAAATGGTTAGATACCAGTTTACTTTAAATAAAGTAGAAAACCCCAAAACAGCCTCACAATCTGAAGTCAAAAACACGAAGGCTTCAGCACGCCGGACTCAGCAATGATCCGTTGCATGGCTTCTTCCTCTTCTGGACGTCTCGTCCAGAGTGGCAATGACAAGGCAGCACAGCTTCGTCCTTGAAGTGGTGTAGACGTGGTGGACGAGGGAGGCGCAGGAGGAGAAGGGGCGTCAGGTTCACAGCAGTAACGGGAGTCCAGGGCGTGGAGAGGGGAGAGGTAAGGCACCCAGAACAAGCCCACGGTATCTGAGTTAACCTGAGTGAGAGCAGGGCTGGAGCCTTAGTAGAATCAAGTGTTCAGAGCGAGGCTCGGCCGCTGTCTGACAAGGAAGGCGCTGGCGGTCACCAAGTCGCCTCCCATAGCTGGTTGAGAAGCCTCGGTGGTTCAGTCGACCGAGGCGTCGAACGGCGTCAGGCGAACGAGCAGCGACCTCTCCCCGACATCCGTTGGCACTTATCACAGGAATGACAGTAAGTACGGATGTCTGCTCCTATGCCTGACCAGAAGAAATATTGAAAGATCTTCATCTCCATCTTATGACGAGAGAAATGTCTGGGCAATGGACTCTGGTGGGCCGCAGAGAGGATGAATTGACGGGAAACCCATGGCACAACTAGACAGTGTTGGCCTACCTTGTTGGAAAGGGGGGAGGTGAGGCACTTCCTGTAGAGAAGTCCGTTGCGATACAGGTACTGGAAGGAGGATCCGTTCCATGCTTTGTCAACGGGTCCAGATGAGGCTTTCTGCCGTACAGCTTCTAAGGAGGCACAGGAGGCTTGAAGCTGCGCAAAGTCTTGAGGGGTTACTGAAGGAGGTAGAGGTTCCGGAAGGACAAGCGGATGAAGCCTCTTCAACCTACCAGCACGAGTGGTAACAGCGTGTACCTGGATGGTGGCTGGGGACGTTGGAACACGAGGAGTAGAAGTCCCTCGCAGCAACTTTGAAGATGAGGATGTTCTGGAAGAATCAGATGGAGATTGAGAGGAGTCAGGGTCATGGGGATCCCTTACTCCAGGGACATTTCTGATGAGGGCCCCAACAAACTTAATAGGAGCTCGTACCACCTCAGTCAAACCGGTGAAGGAGGGACAGCTTAAGTGGCACCTCACCACGGGAAACTTGTCCACTCGTCCTAGGTTGTCAGCAAGGGAGACCTTTGGACAACTCTCAACATCTACATCAGGTAGTAAGTCTTTTGAGACGATCACACAGGAACAGCCAGTATCCCTGATGATGTTGGAGCTCCAAGACCCGTTAACAGTGCCGGAAACAGAAAACTTCGGGACACTTTTGTCACTAAGGCAAAAGCATACCTGATATGATTGTTTAGCAGGTTCGACATCTTTGAAGGTGCGGGGATTGGGATTCTTTGGGCAGTGCGGACGTAGATGGCCTTCCTCCCCGCATTGGTGACACCTCAGGGTTGCTGTACTGGCCTGGGCAGAGGTTTTGGCGGAGGCTCCCGGAGAGGACTCTGAAGATTTCGTGGGCAAAGCAGCCTTAGATGGGTCTCGGGAATTAGGAGATGAAGGTTTCGGGTAGTTGTTGCGGGCAGATGACCAGTCGTCGGCAAGTCTCACTGCGTCGGGAAGATGTTTCGGCCAGCGCTCCTTGATGAAGATCCTCAAATCTGGGGTAAGATTAGTGAGAAACTGATCCAGGAGCATAAATTCCCGGAGCTACTCATAAGTGCAGGGGACGTCACAGGCTTCCAACCATGCCTGGAACAACCGAGTCAGATGGATGGAGAACTGCTGGTAGTTTTCCCCAACTCTAATCCTGGCGTGACGGAAGTCTTGACGATAGTTGTCCGCCGTTTTACTAAACCCTGTGAGGAGAGCTTTCTTCAAAAGAGCGTAATCTTCAGTTAAGTCAGCTGACAAGGAAGTATACAATTCAGTGGCCTTACCCGTGAGGAGACAACCCAACCTCGCAGCGTAGCTTTCCTTGTCAATCCGCAAAGTTCAGCCACCCTTTCAAAGCGGATGAGGTAGTTGTTGATGTCCTCTCCCTCTTGGTAGGTGGGCAATTTCAGTCCTCTCACGTTCTCGCAGGAAGGAGAAGCCGTTTTCCCCTGGGCGATGACACGAGTGAATTCTATTTCTTTTTCTATTTGCATCTTGGCAAGTTGGAACTCCCTCTTGGCAGCCTGCTCTTCTTTCTCAGCTAGGAGGCGCTTTTCCTCTCTCTCGGAAGCTCGCTCGTCCCTCTCGATGGCTTGCTGCTGGACGATGTAGCGACTGAGATCCTCACCCTCCAGCCCCAAGGCTACAGCCTGAGCCTTAAACACCTTGAAACTGGACATGGTTAATATGGACAACAAAGAAAAAAAAGTATAAACCCAACAGACAATGACAAGTAAACAACCCAATAAAGAACAACAATAAATGCAACAAGAAACCAAAACAAACGAAGAACCAAAACACAAAAGGAAACAAGGAAGAAAAGTTTGCAAAAAAAAAAAAAAAAAAAAAAAAAAAAAACACCCTGCAAAAAGGGTACTAAGGGGCGTAGAAGCCCACCCAATACTCAAACAAGTGATTGGGTGATAAGGGCAGCACAAGGGCTGAAAAAGTGCTATGGCAGAACCAACAAATCCCACCGTGGGCATACAACAGCCCAAAAGAACGGTGAAGGAATAAACACTCACTTCTGCGCCGCAGACAACAAGTGGCGCGCAAAGGCGACTTAACAAGCCAACCCTTCCGATTAGCAGTTGACCCAATCCTGGCGAGGTTGCCACATGTCAAGGTTCCAGTGTTGGGTGCTGTAATCGGAAGGGATTGATAACAAACAACAACATAAATGGTTAGACACCAGTTTACTTTAAATAAAGTAGAAAACCCCAAAACAGCCTCACAATCTGAAGTCAAAAACACGAAGGCTTCAGCACGCCGGACTCAGCAATAACCCGTTGCACAGCTTCTTCCTCTTCTGGGCGTCTCGTCCAGAGTGGCAATGACGAGGCAGCACAGCTTCGTCCTTGAAGTGGTGTAGACGTGGTGGACGAGGGAGGCGTAGGAGAAGGGGCGTCAGGTTCACAGCAGTAACGGGAGTCCAGGGCGTGGAGAGGGGAGAGGTAAGGCACCCAGAACGAGCTCACGGTATCTGAGTTAACCCGAGTGAGAGCAGGGCTGGAGCCTTAGTAGAATCAAGTGTTCAGAGTGAGGCTCAGCCGCTGTCTGACGAGGAAGGCGCTGGCAGTCACCAAGTCGCCTCCCATAACGGGTTGAGAAGCCTCGGTGGTTCAGTCGACCGAGGCGTCGAACGGCATCAGGCAAACGAGCAGCAGGAGTGAAGCAGGTGGTTCGCTGCGCCTTGGTAGTTGAACAGCTTCGGATGGCAAGATGTGGGCGGGCGGCAGGAGTGCCCTGGTCGTTTGCCCGATAAGTTGGTAGTTGCCCTCACACAGTGATGCCATTTTAGCGGAATTGCATGTTATCTAGCGGGAAAAATCTTAAAATTGACAAGAGTAACTGGCGGATTTTCAAGTCCAATCTAGTGGCAAATTTTTATAGCTTCACCTATCATCTGGTGGATTTTTTAGGCCATCCTAGCGGATTTATAAATTTTGAGTTGGCAACACTGGGTCGCGTGCCCTTCCTCCCAGTGTTGACAGACAACTATCCCTCAATGCACGCGGCAAACACAGCATGTGTGAAGGCGCCCATAGCAACACATGACCACCAAAACCGATGTGCGGCATTTCTGCTGCAGCAGTCTTACTGGCAGTACGGCAGGGTGCGGGAAGACTGCCGCTCCGGGCTCCGGCCTCGTGTGAAAGCACCCATAAGTCAATGTAAAGCTAAACCGTGCGGCATGTGCTGGAGCGCCAAAAAACGCTCGTGTGAAAGGGGCCTAAATGATGCCTTCTGGGTAGCCTTTGTGAAACACACACACACACACACACACACACACACACACACACACACCTTACCTTACCTTACGGAACCTTACGGTGTTACTGGACGCAGGCCAAAGCTAAGCCTTTATGTCCAGATCATTGTCGCAGTCAAAACTGATATTCAGGTGGTGTGCCGGGGTGGTTACCAATTTTTCTTCAAAACTATATTTAATTTGTTGGTTTGACCAAAACTTATCTAAACGTTTCTCAAATGATATCACGCTCACTGCCTCTACTACATCCTTGGGAAGGCTATTCCAGGCATCAACGACTCTTGAATTGAAGAACATCTGCCTCTTTTGCGTCCTGGACCTCATTTTCCATAGTTTCAATTTGTGTCCACGTGTTGGCCCTGTATGTCTCTCAAGTTGGATGTTCACATCCTCATCATATTTACCTTTGAGGATTTTAGATATTATTCTAGTGTTTGCCCATACTCACCCCTCGCAACCAAAATTGGCTAGGGGGCCACTGAGACTTCGGGGAATGCGGTGGTAAACATGAAATGCGTCGCAAATGCATAGTTTTTGAGTTATGAGGGGTTGAAAAATACCCTAGATGTAGGGAAATTCCTTACAATTACTTAGATGTAGGGAAATTTCATACATTACGTTTTTTTTTACAACGTACGGAAACCACGCAAGGTAATTATTGAAAATCACTCCGCACCTCGAAAATACAATATTACGCCTCCATATTGTACTTAAGGGCATATTATACATACGGAAGTTGTGTTTACATGGCGACGCCATTGCAATATGAGCAGCTTTGCCAACGATCCGGTTAGCAATGATACGCTGGGTGAGACCAGGTCCACCACGCGTGGTTATTATTTATTTTTTTGGAACACGCACCTTTACCTAATACTATTTCCGATGGTACGCTAAGTTAGCGATGGTACGCTTAGTTAGCCATTAGCCCACGCATGTGAGACCAGGTCCACCACACGTGGTTATTTTATTTTTAGAACATGCACCTTTACCTAATACTATTACCGATGGTACGCTTGGTTAGCGATGGTACGCTTAGTTAGCCATTAGC
Organism: Eriocheir sinensis; assembly: GCF_024679095.1. Taxonomy (NCBI): domain Eukaryota; kingdom Metazoa; phylum Arthropoda; class Malacostraca; order Decapoda; family Varunidae; genus Eriocheir; species Eriocheir sinensis. The sequence continues at coordinate 6,475,384 of NC_066538.1, forward strand.
CCATGCGAGACCAGGTCCACCACGCGTGCTTATTTTTTTTTTTTTAGAACACGCACCTTTAAGGGGGGGGGTCCAGGGGGGGGCTGCGCCCCCCCTTTGGTCAGCAGGGGGGTCGAGGGGGGCGAAGCCCCCTCGTTGGCAGGTCGTAAAGTTCGGTTGGAGTAGTTTAAATATGCTCCCCCACCCAAATACCCTGAGTTCACGCAGCTCCCCCAAGATCGTTGGGGGAAGGGGATTAATTTGGTTTCTTTACTTCTAAGTACTTTTTTTCTTTTACCATGATATATGGAGGCGTATTATCGTATTCTGGAGGCGCGGAGTCAATATCCACAATCACCTTGTATACTGGGAATACGAGTCCGTGAAGCAGATTCAAAATCCGGTCAGTAAGGATTCATGTGTTCGAACAGCTCGGGCAAGAGGTTCGAGAGCCTGCACTTCCTGCACAAGCCGCAGTATTGTTAAAGGCGCGGTGTTGGATGGATCCTGGCTAGCTGGTGGTTTTACTTGTGTCAGTGATAAACAATGAAGATACACTGTGTTTGGTGCCACGGACTCTACTTGGAGGACAGAAACCTTGCGATAAGGTGACAACCTACTAGTGAGAGGGCATGAGTGTGGTGGAGGCGGTTTATGTGAGCACAGATGGCCTCTGGCGCCACGCCAGATGGTGAGGTGAGCATCGTTTGGTGGGTTCACTTTGCTTCTCTCCCAAAACAAGCTTGGGGATCCACTGAGTGCGTGGTTTTCGTATGGGAAACACTAAATTCGTCGCAAACGCTTAATTTAGTGGTGGTGGGATGAAAAATTCCCTAAATTTAGGGAATTTCCCTAGATCTAGGGAGTTTTTATCCCCCCCCCCACTAAAAAAATACGCGAATGCGACGGATTTCGTGTCCCCCACCCGAAACCCCGCATTCCCACCAGGTCCCCAGGCTTGTATGGGGGGGAGGGGGGAGTATGGGCAAACACTAGAATTTTACCGGATTTTATATACCTCAATCATGTCTCCCCTTAGCCTTCTGTAAGTCATTGGGAAAAAAAAATTACTTCCTTAGATTCATTGCCAGATTTCCTTAAATCCACTTCTCAATTTCCTTTAAAATATTCTTGATTCATGGTAATGTGAAAACATTAATTATGTCCCCTTACATTGATTTTTCATTTTTTTTTATTGTTTTCGTTATTGCTGTTCACATTAGACAATTTTGAAATTAACTTGTAACAGCCCCGGGTTCGACCCCTGGCCATCACCTGTTGAAAAATAAAAAAGGGGAGGAAGAGGAAGAATAGTGACGCTATTATTCCTCAACCTCACAGAGTGTACGGCTGGGTTCGATTCCCTGCTGTTCCCTCTCTGTAGCTGCCGCCAGGAGGTTGTAATATGGCACAACCCCCAAAGCCTGGTTCATAGAACTGCTGTTCCTCGCTTACAGGCTTTGGGGGTTGTGCTATATTACAACCTCCTGGCGGCAGCTACAGAGAGGGAACAGCAGGGAATCGAACCCATCCGTACACTCTCTGTGAGGTTGAGGAATAATAGCGTCACTATTCTTCCTCCCCTTTTTTTATTTTTCAACAGGTGATGGCCAGGGGTCGAACCCGGGGCTGTTACAAACTGATGACCAAATCACCGAGAAGCTAAACCGCCTGGAGAAACAAGTAAGTGATATCTGGGAAGACATGGCCCAACTAGTAAAGCAGGAAGTTGCAGCTTCACTAACCGTTTCCCTATTGTCTCACCAACACCGGAGAGTAGTTCAGCATGCTCTCTAAAGACAGATCCTCTCTTTATCCACACCACATTACATTCACACAACATATACACCTTTTCCCAAAATTAAAATTTCAAAATGGCGCACATACACCAAGCCTCGGAGTCCCCGCCTGGGGGACCACAGTCCCCAGGGAGGACTCCCCTTCTGGCTGCCGACCCGAGAGGTGTCTTGATAACTCCTCGAACCTCTTTTTTCTCAATTTCTGCAACATTCGCAGTCTTCGCTCTAATTTTCATTCTGTGGAACATCATCTCTCCTCCTCTAAACCTCACCTTCTCTTCCTTACCGAAACACAGGTTTCTGAGGCTACTGACAGCAATCTCTACTCTGTTCCCTCCTACTATCTCTATCCTAAATTTCAATCCAAAGCTGGATGTTGCGCCTACGTGTGCAACGACATCACTTGCTCTCGTGCCCACGACCTTGACTCTTCTGAATTTTCCACCATCTGGTTAAGACTTCACTGTCATTCTATTACTAAATACATCTGTGCTGTTTATCTCTCACCTAACTCTACCAACTATGTAAAATTCTTTGACTATTTGAATTCTAAAGTGGAGCACATCTTGACCCACTCTCCCTTCGCTGAAATCTCCTAGGAGATTTCAATGTTCACCACCAGCTTTGGCTTTCATCCTCTTTCACTGACCATCCTGGTGAACAAGCCTACAACTTTGCTATCCTTAACGACCTAGAGCAGTTGGTCCAGCACCCTACACGTATTCCCGACCGTCTTGGAGATCGGCCCAACATTCTAGACCTCTTCCTTACCTCAAACCCTTCTGCTTATTCTGTCAAACTGTTCTCTCCGTTGGGCTCCTCCGATCACAATCTTATTTCTGCATCCTGTCCTATCGCTCCTGTACACCCTCTGGACCCACCGAAGAGGCGATGCTTCTGGCATTTTGCTTCAGCTCGGTGGGACGACCTGAGGATGTACTTTTCCGATTTCCCGTGGAATGAATATTGCTTCCAGGATAGAGACCCCTCTGTGTGTGCTCAGCGCATCACAGAGGTGATTGTCTCTGGAATGGAGGCATACATCCCTCGTTCTTTCTCTACTCCTTACGCTAAAAAGCCTTGGTTTAATCACGCTTGTTCTCATGCTGTCAATGATAGAGAGGTAGCTCACAAAAGGTACCAGAGCCTTCAAACTAATGCTAATTATGATCTTTACATTTCTGCCCGAAATCGTGCCAAATCTATTCTCCGACTAACCAAAAATTCTTTCATTAATAGAAAATGTCAAAACCTTGCTTTCTCTAACTCTTCCCGTGACTTCTGGCATCTAGCCAAAAACATCTCATCCAACTTCACTTCTTCATCTTTCCCTCCACTCCTCAGTCCTGACGGCAACACTGCCGTCTCATCTATCTCTAAGGCTGAACTCTTCTCTCAAACTTTTTCTAAAAACTCCACTCTGGACGATTCTGGGCATATTCCTCCGACTCATCCCCCCCTCTGACTCCTTTATGCCTGTTATAAAGATTCTTCAAAACGATGTTTTCTATGCCCTCTCTGGCCTCAATCCTCAGAAGGCTTATGGACCTGATGGAGTGCCTCCTATTGTCCTTAAAAACTGTGCCTCCGTGCTGTCACCTTGCCTGGTCAAACTCTTTCGCCTCTGCCTGTCAACATCTACCTTTCCTTCTTGCTGGAAGTATGCCTTCATACAGCCTGTACCTAAGAAGGGTGACCGCTCCAATCCCTCAAACTACCGTCCTATTGCTTTACTTTCTTGTCTATCTAAAGCTTTTGAATCAATCCTTAACCGGAAGATTCAAAAGCACCTTTCCACTTCTGACCTTCTATCTGATCGTCAGTATGGGTTCCGCAAGGGGCGTTCTACTGGTGATCTCCTAGCCTTCTTAACTGACTCTTGGTCATCCTCTCTTAGCCGTTTCGGTGAAACTTTTGCTATTCGCTGGACATATCAAAAGCTTTTGATAGGGTCTGGCACAAATCTTTGCTTTCTAAACTACCCTCCTACGGTTTCTATCCTTCTCTCTGTACCTTTATCTCCAGTTTCCTTTCTGACCGTTCTATTTCTGCCGTGGTAGACGGTCACTGTTCTTCCCCTAAATCTATTAACAGTGGTGTCCCACAGGGTTCTGTCCTATCTCCCACTCTTTTTCTGTTGTTCATTGATGATCTTCTTTCCAAAACGAACTGTCCTATCCATTCCTACGCCGATGATTCCACTCTGCATTACTCAACTTCTTTTAATAGAAGACCAACCCTTCAGGAACTTAACGACTCAAGGCTGGAGGCTGCAGAACGCTTAGCCTCAGACCTTACTATTATTTCCGATTGGGGCAAGAAGAACCTGGTGTCCTTCAACGCCTCAAAAACACAGTTTCTCCACCTATCCACTTGACACAATCTTCCAAATAACTATCCCCTATTCTTTGACAACACCCAGCTTTCACCTTCCTCAACACTAAATATCCTCGGTCTATCCTTAACTCAAAATCTCAACTGGAAACTTCATATCTCATCTCTTGCTAAATCAGCTTCCTCGAGGCTGGGCGTTCTGTACCGTCTCCGCCAGTTCTTCTCCCCTGCACAGTTGCTGTCCATATACAGGGGCCTTGTCCGCCCTCGTATGGAGTATGCATCTCATGTGTGGGGGGGCTCCACTCACACAGCTCTTCTGGACAGAGTGGAGGCTAAGGCTCTTCGTCTCATCAGCTCTCCTCCTCATACTGATAGTCTTCTACCTCTTAAATTCCGCCGCAATGTTTCCTCTCTTTCTATCTTCTATCGATATTTCCACGCTGACTGCTCTTCTGAACTTGCTAACTGCATGCCTCCCCCCCTCCCGCGGCCCCGCTGCACTCGACTTTCTACTCATGCTCATCCCTATACTGTCCAAACCCCTTATGCAATAGTTAACCAGCATCTTCACTCTTTCATCCCTCCCTCACGCTGGTAAACTCTGGAACAATCTTCCTTCATCTGTATTTCCTCCTGCCTACGACTTGAACTCTTTCAAGAGGAGGGTCTCAGGACACCTCGCCTCCTAAACTGACCTATCTTTCGGCCACCTCTTTGGATTCTTTTTAGGAGCAGTGAGTAGCGGGCTTTTTTTTTATTAATGTTTACTTTTTTTGTGCCCTTGAACTGTCTCCTTTGCTGTAAAAAAAAAAAAAAAAAAAAAAAAAGCAGCCACAGAAGTGCACATGGGAGAATTCTATGAGAGACAGAAACGTAGGGATTACCTTATAATTCATAATGTACCTGAACCTGAGGACAGTCTCACTGCCATGGAAAAAGAAGATAAAGACATCCAGACAGTCCAGACCATTGCTAGACAGTTCCTAGAAGTTGACAGAGTCAACATAACTCAGGCATTTAGACTTGGTCGGAAAACTCAGCAAGGAACAAACAAACCCAGACTGCTAAAAGTTAAAGTGGAAAATGAAAGAAGCCGCGGCCAGATGCTGAGAAATGCCAAGAAGTTTAGGACTCTGAGCCGTGATACACACCCAACAGAGAGCAACATCTACATATCACCTGACATGACACCAAAACAACGCGAGGAGAACAACAAGCTCCGCCTTGCACTGGCTGACAAGAAACAAGAGACTGGTAATGATAACTGGATGATAAAAAACGGGAAGATTGTAGAAAACCCCCACCCAGTAGAAAGGCTGGAGAGGGGTTGCTAGATGCAATCACCTTGAGCTGTACATATGTAAATGATGTAGATATAGATAAGAAACTAAAGGATCTCACTAGAATTAGTTCTCACATAAAGAATTGTGATAATAGTATTAATTTTTCCCATGGTACAAATGGTTACAAGTGCAATTCCTCACCCCCAAAATTGTCAGAATTAAGCACGTTCATGTGTATGTTAACAAACTGTGAAAGTATTAGAAACAAACTACCAGAATTTAAACACTCAGTTTTCTCAATAAGGCCTGACATAATATACTTGACTGAAACGTGGTGCCAACCAGATAATATTCTTGACAGCGAACTCAAAAGTGGAATACTACAGAACTATCACATGACACGAAAAGACAACACAAGAGAGCAACGAGGTGGAATTATCATGTATTTCCACAAAACGCTAAACGTTATGCCCTGTAATGACTTAGACGACCTCGCAGCACGTTTCTCCGAATGCCATTTCAGCTGGATCAGAAAAGATGGTCCCAGGGTGCTCACTGGTTGTATCTACCGGAAGGGAAACTCCTCCCAAGAAAATGACCAGCTGTTGCACCAGATTCTGGAAAAAGCTGCAAATCAAAGAAATGGAACCTTAATCACTGGAGACTTCAATTTGCCAAATATTGACTGGGACACACAAACTACTCCCACACCAGAAAACTCACCTGAACAAAAGTTCCTTGATGCTATGAACGATGCCTTCCTAACACAACACATCAACCAACCCACCCGTGTAAGGGGCAACCACAGACCTAGCACTTTAGACCTTATTCTGACCAACGACTATATTTACCAATGCAAGACCAAAACAAACCCTGAAAGGAAAAACCTAAACTACTTCAAAGGAAACTATCTGGACTTCAAAGAGAAACTGAGCGAGAAAAATTGGGATTCATTATTACAACATCTTGATACAAATGAAATTGCTTACACCATTCAGGAAATCTTACAGGAAGGAATAGAAGAATTTATACCTGAAAGGAAGAAAGTGGAATCCGAGAAAGACAAACAGCCTTGGTTCAACAACCTTGCCAAGAGAGCAGTCAGGAGGAAGCACTTTGCCTGGAAGCGTTACCTTGCAAACAAATGTCTGCGAACCTACCAAGACTACATCAGACAGAGAGACGCCTGCACCAAGACACTCAGGAAAGTGCGAAAAGACTATGAGCAAAAACTTTTTGAAGAGGTGAAAACAAACCCCAAAGCACTCTTTAGATATGTAAATAGCAATAAAAGGGTCAAAGAACATGTTGGCAGGCTATTGAAAAGCAGTAATGAACTCACTTCGGACAACCTAGACACAGCAAATGAACTGAACCTCTTTTTCAAGTCTGTTTTCACAAAGGAGGATGACCAAATGGAACTTCTACTCAATGAATCTGCCCCCCTCCTGTATGAAGTAGACACACCACAACCACTCACTGCCAGCGTAGTTGGAAACACGATTGATGTAGACATAATCTACATACGTGAAGCCACAGTTAAAGCAAAGTTGAAAGCCCTAAATGAATACAAGACTCCAGGACCAGACAACCTTCACCCAAAACTGCTGAAAGAACTAGCAGAAGAGCTTTGCCACCCACTCACCATCTTGTACAATAAATCCATACAAACAGCCACTGTACCCAAATTGTGGAAAGAAGCCATAGTATCCCCAATCCACAAAAAGGGATCCAAGAGCCAAGCCAAAAATTACAGACCTATAAGCCTCACAAGTATTTTATGCAAAGTTTTAGAAGAAATAGTAAGAGACACATTGATAACCAATTATGAAGAAAAACAAACCCTATGTGACAATCAACATGGCTTTCGAAAAGCAAGATCCTGCCTTACAAATTCATTAACTGCAATCACAGACTGGTCAGACTTGCACGACAACAACCACCCATTTGATATAATCTATTTTGACTTTGAAGAAGCTTTTGACACTGCCACACAAGAGACTCATCAAACTGGTGTTAAGGGACACATACTCGGCTGGATTGAAGACTTCCTCGCAAACAGAGTCCAGAAGGTGAAGGTGAATGGAGCCTTGTCCGCTCCAGCCAGGGTAACCAGCGGAGTACCCCAGGGCTTCGTACTGGGACCCTTGCTCTTCTTGATCTACATAAATGACCTCCCTATCAACATTACTTCACAATGCAAACTCTTTGCAGATGACACAAAATTATATGGCAAAAGCAGCACAATTGCAGAAAAGAACACCATACAAGAAGAAATCAACAAACTGATGGAATGGTCCAAAACATGGCTGCTTAGATTCAACATCCCCAAATGTAAAGTGATGCACATTGGCCACCATAATGACAGACACCCTTACAAGATGGAAGACATCTACATAAATCAAATAACAGAAGAAAAGGATCTGGGTGTTCTGTTCTCAGAAGATCTAAAATTTACGCATCACATTGAAAATATAACATCGAAAGCAAATAGCATGTTAGGCCTCCTCAAACGTACTTTCAAGCACTGGACAGAGGAAGGCTTTGCCAGTGTATACAGAACATACATACGCCCCCATCTGGAATACGCTGTGCAAGTGTGGAGTCCACAAGGTAGAGTAAACATCAATAGAATAGAAAAAGTACAAAGAAGAGCCACCAAAATCATCCCATCACTTAAGAACCTCCCTTATGAAGAGCAGCTGAGAAGACTTAACATTCCCAAGCTGGAGGATAGGAGAGAGAGAGGGGACATAATCGAAGTCTTCAAAATAATGAGTGGCATGGAAAACATTGATAAACACACACTTTTCCAAACCACAAACACAACACGAAGTGGCCACTCCAAACAAATATACAAACAGAGATGCAACAAAACGCAAACACAACACACTTTCACGCACAGTTATAAATACATGGAACTCACTACCAGAACACGTAGTAAATGCTACATCCACAACATCATTCAAAAACAAATATGACAAACATAAAACACAGATGAATATGGAGGCGGGCAACAGGATCTATGTAGATCATATGTAAATCCCGTGGATTTTATTGGTAAGTCTTATTGGTAAGTCTTTAATACATAAAGCTTCCAGATCCAGATGGCCTAACACACTACCCATGTTCCATCAATACTTGCAGTAAACTTTAGCATATGGAGAGAAAATTAGTGTAAAGTACTTGTGTTAACACACACACACACACACACACACACACACACACACACACACACACACACACACACACACACACAAACAGATGATTTTTTTTCGGTAAATTTGTAGCACTTCACCAGTCTCAAGATTTCAACGAAACTAGTTTATTCGAAGTTGGCCTGTTTTGAATGAATATGCGTGTCATTTCTATCGCAAATCACGTGGTTTTTTTTACCCCCCCCCCCCTTCCAACCAAGAGACTAATGATTTGCGATAAAAAATTTAGAGCACATTCATTCAAAACAGACCGAAATCTACCAGAAAAAACTAGTTTCGTCCACACAGGTGCATTTAAACTAAACATAACCCTAACCTAACCTAACCTAACCTAAAACTAACCTAACCTAACACTAACCTAACCTAACACTAACCTAACCTAACCTAAAACTAACCTAACCTAACCTAAAACTAACCTAACCTAACCTAAACCTAACCTAACCTAAAACTAACCTAACCTAACACTAACCTAACCTAAAACTAACCGCCCTCCCTCCCTCCCTCCGTTATAAATGATTTCCGAGGGGTGTTTATGGGGATGAATTTACTCAGAATGCGGAGCTCTTTCTAATGGTCAGGGTAAGAAAAGCCATCTCTAGACTGGTGTACTCCTACAATAATACCTTTTTTTCTCCCCAGCCAGGCCTTAACTCTACAATCCCATACATACATACATTACAGGTTAGGTTAGAAATTAGGTTAGGTTAGATTCCACACTAAATACACAATAGTTTCACCAAATTTGTGAGCTTCAATATAAACACCCAGACAATATACAAGGAAATTTTGAAAGCTCTGGAATTGGTGTGGGGGCTTAATTACTAACCCATCATGGCGAACTATGAAAGTGGCCTAGCTCCCTATAGGTCTCTCTCTCTCTCTCTCTCTCTCTCTCTCTTCTCTGCTATGCCGACGACCTTGCCCTAGTCCTGAACCACCGAACCTGTCTCCATCAAGTTCCACACGCCCTCAACCAGCTCAACAGGAAGTGCACAGAACTAGGGCTCAAGATCAACTTTGAAAAGTCCAAGGTCATGGCAGTTGGCATGCCTCCCCCTGAAAGGCCCCTCCAAATAGCGACCCAGGACCTCACCTACACTACCACCCACCAGTACCTGGGTGTCTGGCTGAACAGTCACCTTCGGTTCGGCACTCACGTATGCTATCTAAGAGAGCGCGTAGCAACTCACACCAACATCCTGCGAGCTGTCCAAACAAAACACGGGGGCATCCTATCGTGTCTTACGCGCCTTTAACACACAAGCCATACGGTCCATCATAGACTAATGCGCTCCTTGCCTGTGTTCGCTCTCCCCTGCACTCACAAAGAAGCTAGAGGTGGCACAAAATGACGCTCTCCGGGCCATCCTAGGAGTCCCGCCACCTTGGCCTGACCCCAAGACTCCACCCCTGGACAAATCAACATCTCTCTCTCTCTCTCTCTCTCTCTCTACTAGCTACTACTTCGGAAATCCTCCATGAAGCCAACACCCTTGTCTCACTGGGCAAGAACATCATCCTGGACTGGGTGCCAAGCCACGTTGGTCTGAGAGGGAACGAGAAGGCTGACTGTGCTGCTGCCACGGCTCGGTCCCTTCCACAGATCACCTTCCCCCTTGCCCCCAGCCTGTCCTACATTAAGAACAAAGCATCCCAGGCGGCCCTCTCACTCACCCGACTAGAACACGGGGCCGTCCTGGTTCAGGGCTCTGCCTCTGCCTCGTGGTACAGCACGGCCACCCACCACAAGCCTGTCATACAGCTCCCACACACCACACCCAACACCATCCTCGCCTCCATCCGCCGCCTCAGACTCGGGTTTGCCTGCTACGAGGAGGTGGCAAACAAGGATACCCAACCCTGCCCCCACTGCTGGCAAGCCACCCGGAAACCTCTGCTGCACTACATCCTGGAGTGCCCCCTCACCATCCCGCTGCACCCACCCGGCCCATAGCTCCACCCTGACGACGACACGGCTCCCCAGACAGCAGCAGAGCGAGTGAGCCTCACCCAAGACTCCACCCTGGCAGAGGTGGTGGCAAAATTCCCACCTCCTCGATAAGCTGAAAACTGAAGACATCCTCTGACGGGCCCGCCGGCCCGTGCCCTCCCCTGGGAGGACAAATCAACAACAACAACAACACTTCGGAAATGAAAAAAAAAAATACATTGGTGTCAGCTTGATTACTAGGCTGTTTACTTATCAAGAGATACAAGAAGAAAAGGAAGAGGAGAGGAGTCAGCTTCAAACGCGTGCACTCTATCAGCAGCATCAGCTGATCAGTGATAACACGAGAGCAGCAGGGAGGGACGCCGCTGCTATATAAATATGTCTCCTCTCCTCGCCCTCCTCTCCTGCTGCCTCCTGGGTGAGTATACTGAGTGTTTTTGCTTGCTTCTACGCACTAACCATTTCCTCTTAGCTCTTGAGAAGGCGGAGGGGCCGTGACAAGGCAGCGGTGTGGTACTGATGGCCGTGGTTCGCCTAGCAACTCTTATCCTTCTTCTTCTTCTTTTGACTTGTAACGCTTCCGCCCAGGTGACAGGACGGCCAACACAACCAACGACTCCTGATAACAACTACCACTGACGGGGCTCTAGAGGATGTGGGCCCACAGCCTCTAGAGCCCCATAAAACACCCACGAAGAAGAAGAAGAAGCTTCGTATCGCTTCTTAGGTCCTCCTCCTCTCGTTCCTCCCTTCCTCTTATTCACACACCTTCCTTTTCAGTATTATGTTATTTTCTAACCTGAAATAAAGCCACTTATATTCACTTATTCAGACATTTGTGGGACAATTTACCGTTTCACCCAACCAACGATTCTCTGACGTGGTTCATGTTTTTCTGGTGATAGGTTTAGTGAATTACACGATTTTGTACCTCATTTCCGTCGCAAATGTCTACTTTTCGAGTTATGCCTCTTTTCAAGTTATGCCTATTATCATCACTACTCGATCTGACACTAACTACCCTCTCTGCCTCGCATGGTTGCTGCATTCCGCTATTAGGTGTTCTACTGTTTCTATCTGCCCTGTCCTACAGCTACAGTTTTGGTTTCCCCCGTCCCTGTTCCTGCCGTTTACCTCCAGGGTTCCTGTTCTTGCTTTAAACAACAGTTGGTAAAGATTCGTATTAGGTCCGTGCCAGTATCTCATAATCTACTTTATGAAACATCAGTATCTCTTCATATATCTTTTCTACAAACCTTCAACAGTCATGGAAACGCTTTGAAAATCCAATTCAAGGCCTTTTTTTTTACTCTTGAGAATAGGGGATAATTTACGGAAGCGCGTCGCCTCCTCTGGCGGCGGCCGCGACGACGCTGCAGCCGCCGCAGCCGTAAAATAGCTCGCAGAGGGTTTAGGGTTGGGGAGCATATTTAAACTACTCCAACCGAACTTTACGACCTACTAACGGGGGGGGGGGCTGCGTCCCCTTCGACCCCCCCTCCCCACATGTATATGTGACTTATTTCAGCAAGGAGGTATTTCTCGCAACACCGGCTGCACCGCCGCCAGAGAAGGCGACGCGCTTTCGTAAACATTATCCCCTATTTTCAAGAGTAAAAAAAAAGTCCTTGAATTGGATTTTCAAAGCGTTTCCATGACTGTTGAAGGTTTGTAGAAAAGATATATGAAGAGATACTGATGTTTCATAAGGTAGGTAATGAGATACTGGCACGGACCTAAAACGAATCTTCACCCAACAGTTTGCTCCCCCAGTCTCCTACATGCCAGTGTACTCCCTCTGGTTTCTGTTTCCTACTGTACCATTTTAGCGTTGACTTGCCACTCATTCCTTCCTGCCATTTGACTTGTCTGTTCCTTTCAACTGCCTTCTTCACATCCCTGATCTCCATTTCATTCCTCTCTTCCCTCAGGTGTTCTCTCCTTTTCCACCTCTAACTCTTTCCCCCAGGTGGACCCGTTTCGGTAAATGTCCAGAGAGTTGCCCATCTCACCGCGGTACTTCTCACCCTAACCATGGGTTAGATCTCATAATTCTATGCATTTTGAACCCCATATATATGCCTCGCAAATTGATAGAATCGCTGCTAGCGATTTTTGAAAAGTTAGTGTTTTGGTAATTATTGAAAATCACTCCGCGCCCCCAAAATACTATGTTACGCCTCCATATTGTACTTAATTGGACGAAATACATGTCCCTTAACCATAATATGAAGGCGGAAAAACTTAAAAGTAATGAAAAAGTGGTAAAGGTAGTGAAAAGGCATATTATACATACGCGGGGTGTGTTTACATGGCGACGCCATTGCGATGTGAGCAGCGTTGCCAACGATCCGGTTAGCGGTGGTACGCTAGGTTAGCGTTCGTACGCTTAGTTAGCCATTAGCCCACGCATGTGAGACCAGGTCCACCACGCGTGGTTATTTTTTTTAGAACACGCACCTTTACCCAAAGGCTTTTGTGAAGGTTTGGGCCGGGTATAGTATTAGGTAAAGGTGCGTGTTCTAAAAAAAAAATAGCCACGCGTGGTGGACCGGTCTCACATGCGTGGGCTAATGCCTAACTAAGCGTACCATCGCTAACCAAGCGTTCCATCGCTAACCGGATCGTTGGCAACACTGCTCATTTCCCAATATGGACGCCATCAAAACACATCGCGCGTACGTATAATATGCTTTTTCACTACCTTTACCTCTTTTTGTTTACTTTTAAGTTTTTCCGCCTTCATATTGTAGTTAAGGGACATGTATTTCGTCCCTTAAGTACAATATGGAGGCGTAATATCGTGAGTAGGTAGGAAGACACCTACCGAACGGGCGCAAGTCACTCCCGGTGAGGTATATATGGGAGATGAGAAGGGAGCTGAAGCCCTCCAAAGACCCTTCCCATGTCCTCACTAACCGTTTCCCTATTGTCTCACCAACACCGGAGAGTAGTTCAGCATGCTCTCTAAAGACAGATCCTCTCTTTATCCACACCACACTACATTCTCACAACATATACACCTTTTCCCAAAATTAAAATTTCAAAATGGCGCACATACACCAAGCCTCGGAGTCCCCGCCTGGGGGGGGGGGCCACAAATTCCCCCAGGGAGGACTCCCCTTCTGGCTGCCGACCCGAGAGGTGTCTTGATAACTCCTCGAAACTCTTTCTTCTCAATTTCTGCAACATTCGCGGTCTTCGCTCTAATTTTCATTCTGTGGAACATCATCTCACCTTCTCTTCCTTACCGAAACACAGGTTTCTGAGGCTACTGACAGCAATCTCTACTCTGTTCCCTCCTACTATCTCTATCCTAAATTTCAATCCAAAGCTGGATGTTGCGCCTACGTGCGCAACGACATCACTTGCTCTCGTGCCCACGACCTTGACTCTTCTGAATTTTCCACCATCTGGTTAAGACTTCACTGTCATTCTATTACTAAATACATCTGTGCTGTTTATCTCTCACCTAACTCTACCAACTATGTAAAATTCTTTGACTATTTGAATTCTAAAGTGGAGCACATCTTGACCCACTCTCCCTTCGCTGAAATCTCCATCCTAGGAGATTTCAATGTTCACCACCAGCTTTGGCTTTCATCCTCTTTCACTGACCATCCTGGTGAACAAGCCTACAACTTTGCTATCCTCAACGACCTAGAGCAGTTGGTCCAGCACCCTACACGTATTCCTGACCGTCTTGGAGATCGGCCCAACATTCTAGACCTCTTCCTTACCTCAAACCCTTCTGCTTATTCTGTCAAACTGTTCTCCGTTGGGCTCCTCCGATCACAATCTTATTTCTGCATCCTGTCCTATCGCTCCTGTACACCCTCTGGACCCACCGAAGAGGCGATGCTTCTGGCATTTTGCTTCAGCTCGGTGGGACGACCTGAGGATGTACTTTTCCGATTTTCCGTGGAATGATTATTGCTTCCAGGATAGAGACCCTCTGTGTGTGCTCAGCGCATCACAGAGGTGATTGTCTCTGGATTGGAGGCATACATTCCTCGTTCTTTCTCGACTCCTCCCGCTAACAAGCTTGGTTTAATCACGCTTGTTCTCGTGCTGTCAATGATAGAGAGGTAGCTCACAAAAGATACCAGAGCCTTCAAACTAATGCTAATTATGAACTTTACATTTCTGCCCGAAATCGTGCCAAATCTATTCTCCGACTAACCAAAAATTCTTTCATTAATAGAAAATGTCAAAACCTTGCTTTCTCTAACTCTTCCCGTGACTTCTGGCATCTAGCCAAAAACATCTCCTCCAACTTCACTTCTTCATCTTTCCCTCCACTCCTCAGTCCTGACGGCAACACTGCCATCTCATCTATCTCTAAGGCTGAACTCTTCTCTCAAACTTTTTCTAAAAACTCCACTCTGGACGATTCTGGGCATATTCCTCCTACTCATCCCCCTCTGACTCCTTTATGCCTGTTATAAAGATTCTTCAAAATGATGTTTTCTATGCCCTCTCTGGCCTCAATCCTCAGAAGGCTTATGGACCTGATGGAGTGCCTCCTATTGTCCTTAAAAACTGTGCCTCCGTGCTGTCACCCTGCCTGGTCAAACTCTTTCGCCTCTGCCTGTCAACATCTACCTTTCCTTCTTGCTGGAAGTATGCCTTCATACAGCCTGTACCTAAGAAGGGTGACCGCTCCAATCCCTCAAACTACCGTCCTATTGCTTTACTTTCTTGTCTATCTAAAGCTTTTGAATCAATCCTTAACCGGAAGATTCAAAAGCACCTTTCCACTTCTGACCTTCTATCTGATCGCCAGTATGGGTTCCGCAAGGGGCGTTCTACTGGTGATCTCCTAGCCTTCTTAACTGACTCTTGGTCATCCTCTCTTAGCCGTTTTGCTATTGCGCTGGACATATCAAAAGCTTTTGATAGGGTCTGGCACAAATCTTTGCTTTCTAAACTACCCTCCTACGGTTTCTATCCTTCTCTCTGTACCTTTATCTCCAGTTTCCTTTCTGACCGTTCTATTTCTGCCGTGGTAGACGGTCACTGTTCTTCCCCTAAATCTATTAACAGTGGTGTCCCACAGGGTTCTGTCCTATCTCCCACTCTTTTTCTGTTGTTCATTGATGATCTTCTTTCCAAAACGAACTGTCCTATCCATTCCTACGCCGATGATTCCACTCTGCATTATTCAACTTCTTTTAATAGAAGACCCACCCTTCAGGAACTTAACGACTCAAGGCTGGAGGCTGCAGAACGCTTAGCCTCAGACCTTACTATTATTTCCGATTGGGGCAAGAAGAACCTGGTGTCCTTCAACGCCTCAAAAACACAGTTTCTCCACCTATCCACTCGACACAATCTTCCAAACAACTATCCCCTATTCTTTGACAACACCCAGCTATCACCTTCCTCAACACTAAACATCCTCGGTCTATCCTTAACTCAAAATCTCAACTGGAAACTTCATATCTCATCTCTTACTAAATCAGCTTCCTCGAGGCTGGGCGTTCTGTACCGTCTCCGCCAGTTCTTCTCCCCTGCACAGTTGCTGTCCATATACAGGGCCTTGTCCCCTCGTATGGAGTATGCATCTCATGTGTTGGGGGCTCCTCACACAGCTCTTCTGGACAAAGTGGATGCAAAGGCTCTTCGTCTCATCAGCTCTCCTAATCATACTGATAGTCTTCTACCTCTTAAATTCCGAATAAATGTTGCCTCTATTTATATCTTCTATCGTTATTTCAACGCTTACTGCTCTTCTGAACTTGCTAACTGCATGCCTCCCCCTCCCCGGGCCCCGCTGCACCTCGACTTTCTACTCATGCTCATCCCTATACTGTCCAAACCCCTTATGCAAGAGTTAACCAGCATCTTCACTCTTTCATCCCTCACGCTGGTAAACTCTGGAACAATCTTCCTTCATCTGTATTTCCTCTTGCCTACGACTTGAACTCTTTCAAGAGGAGGGTATCAGGACACCTCTCCTCCCGAAACTGACCTATCTTTCGGCCACCTCTTTGGATTCTTTTTAGGAGCAGCGAGTAGCGGGCTTTTTTTTATTAATGTTTACTTTTTTGTGCCCTTGAGCTGTCTCCTTTGCTGTAAAAAATAAAAAAATAAATTAAAAAAATTTGGAGGCGGGGGAACAAAGTATCCCAGCCCCCCCCCCCCGTGACGCCCCGAGGCGGCCGCAAAAATCACTAACTTTTCAAAAATCGCTAGCAGCGATTCTATCAATTTGCGAGGCATGTATATGGGGTTCAAAATGCATAGAATTATGAGATCTAACCCATGGTTAGGGTGAGAAGTACCGCGGTGAGATGGGCAACTCTCTGGACATTTACCGTAATGTAGGTTTTGGAGGAGTGAGACAAGTACAAACATATAAATTATCATTTTTCTCTTGTCAGCCTGTTCAGTGGGGTTTGCCGAGGGCAGGTATGAGCCCACCTGGAGCTCCCTGGACACGCGGCCGCTGCCCAGCTGGTATGATGAGGCCAAGGTGGGCATTTTCCTCCACTGGGGCGTGTTCTCCGTGCCCTCCTTCGGCTCCGAGTGGTTTTGGGAACGCTGGCAGGGTGAGGCGGCTTGTAAATACTTTTTTGTTTGTCTATATTTTCATCCCTAAATGGTCTTTTTTTTTTAATTACCCTTGACAAAATAGTTGTGATTTTTATCATTCTCTGAGTGTTGTTCTTTGGTTTGTTTTATCTTTTGTCATTTTTTTTTCTGTCTTTTGATAACTGTTACCTTGTGCTATGTCCGTACCCTCAAACAGAATCAGACTAGTGGAGTTCATGAGGAATAACTACTGCACCCTTCTTGTCCTTCACTCTTCCTGTTCCCTATAGCCCCTATTAATTAATGCTACTTTTCCTCATTAGTACCTTCTTTGGAAATACTATATATCATCACCAACAAAGAAGTCTTACAGGGGAGAAGGTGGGAATATGGACCAGGGTGGTAATATGAAACAGGCCATATCTCAGAAACTATATGTGCTGCTGTCTATTGGTAACTGAATTTAAACATAACGCTAGTTCCTCATAGGCCACCAAAGTGCTTCTGAAGTCACTCGCTTGAGCTGCGTCACTCTGAGGGGCAATTATTTAATTCTTGCTCAGTGAAACTTTTATAAATTAGAATTCAAAACCTGTTATCCTATATAAATCAATATATATGGACTCTGATATATAGTGTGTTGATTAGTCATAAAATCACTTGTTAAAATGGCATAGTTAGTTTTCTGGAAAAAAAGTAAGCTGAGAATTTCTTCTACTAACTAATTATGAAAATGTTGTTGGGATGGAACAGCATGTTCCATATTACCACCATTCCATATCTCCAGGGTTTACCTCCCACACATCATAGCTCCAGTCCCTGAGGCAAATAAGGTGTCAAATAGAAGTTGCAAAACTTTGAAACTATCTCTCTTGACTTCCTCTCTATACAAGGAGGCTCAAAGACCTCATTCGAAGAAAAAAAATAATAATAATATGGAGTTTATGAAGAAAATATGGAGTTTATGATGAAAACCTCTCACCCCCAACTGAAGCAATCAGAATCTGTTTCCAATAATAAGTAGTGTATATATCTCTTCTTCCCCTATATTAATGCCTTTTCCAATTGCTTCAAATAGAGAAACAATGGCAGCCGTACGTAGACTTCATGAAGAAGAACTACCCGCCAAACTTCAGTTACCAGGATTTTGGGCCCCAGTTCACAGCAGAGTTTTACAACCCCAAGGAGTGGGCGGAGCTGTTCAACGCTTCGGGAGCACGTTATGTGGTGCTGACCAGCAAGCACCACGAGGGCTTCACACTCTGGCCCTCAAAGCACTCCTGGGGCTGGAACAGTCTTGATGTGGGCCCAAAGAGAGACCTGCTGGGTGAGGTTGGGAGTTGTCTGTGTGTGTGTGTGTGTGTGTGTGTTTACAAAAAAATATTCTTTTCTTTTGCACTTATAACCACATGATCATGACTCTTGACCTCCCCACAGGCGACCTTGCTTATGCCATTAAGTCGCAGACACCACACATCCACTTTGGGCTGTACCACTCCCTCTTTGAATGGTTCAACCCTCTTTACCTGAAGGACAAGGACAACAAGTTCCTCACAAATGAGTTTGTCACTCAGAAAACCCTCCCAGAGCTGTATGAATTAGTGAGTTGATGTTGTTGGGCCACAGACTGCTTTACTGTTTCTTATAATTTAGCTTTTGATTGTGAATCATGTCGAGTTATTTTAACTTTAGTCCTCAAACTTATGGATTACTTGGTGAGTAAATTTCCAGATTGACTATTTGGTGAGTTCACTTAAAGACTGATTGGTTGGAAAATAATGACTGTATTAACACCAAGCCTCTATCTTTTATTGCCGCCTGAACCAGCTTAGTAAGTTCTTTTCACCACCCTTCCTGCTCTGTGTCCCAGGTCAACAATTACCAGCCAGACGTGGTGTGGAGTGATGGTGATGCGGATGCTTCTGATAAGTACTGGAATTCAACACACTTCCTGGCATGGCTGTTCAATGACTCGCCTGTTAACCAGACTGTGGTGGTCAATGACAGGTGGGGCAGTGGCATCATGTGTCACCACGGCTCCTTCTACACCTGCCACGACAACTTCAATCCAGGTGAGAAGAGAAATAATCCTTCTCCATAAGGGGTACCTTTTCACTATGATGTTATATAACTTCTAAAAATTCAAGCATATAAGCATATAAGCATTCAAGTATATAATAATACATACAATATATAATTTCATTGTACAGTGAGGTGTCATAATTTTTATGTGTTCGATTCATATCACTGCCAGATGCCTGATGAAATATATCACACTAGCCCTATAGTATGTCCATTATCTTTTGTTTCCATCAAGAGATCACTTCAGGACCCACTACAACTATCGTCAGAGAGAGCATCTGAATCTGAATCTAATAAACAAGAAAAATGATTTTGCCCTGACTTCACAGCAGCAGCCACATGTTACAATTTCAGGCCTGAGAGGCACACCATTCAGCACCTCAGACTGCCTGCACACTAGCCTTGCAGCAGATCTCTACAAACTAGTGGAAAACAACGCCTATATTCAAGCTCCAAGGGCATCTGAGTACACCACTAATATGGTGTCTTCGTCTCCTGTTAACTAGACCAGCAGCAAAGGACACAGTAAATGCCTCACTGCCCAGAGAGGAAGACACTCTGCCTTCTCTCTCATGCAGTGATATTTGAATGAGTCCACTAACCTTCTGAATCAGAACCAGTCATCAACTCACAGAGCTGAGGGTCTCTTTCCATGGTAATTGGGACTATGTACCTCTCTTTACTAAATAATTTAACATGGACGCCCCAACCCACCTTTTAAACAACCCTGGAGTGGTGAAGGACAGACAAACAAATAGAACACTAATTTAGTCTTTGACCAACTTTACAGTGTAAAAGGCAGTCATGTTTGTGTGTATTTGCATGTATTGTGTAACAAGGGGAACTTAGTTTCTCTCTGTAACAAGGGAAACTTTGTTTCCCCTTAAGGTCAAATTGCATAACACTAATGCAGTACATCAGACTCCCACCTCTCCTGCCTTATGTGCCCACATTGGGGAGCCTGCAGCCAACCCCTTGCTTCAAGCTAAAGTGGTCTACTAACTAACAAGGATACAAGGCTGACAAGACTGCCAGCCTTACTTAACATACATTACAACAATAAATGTATGACAATTACATTAATTAGAATCTCTGCACGGTTGAATTAAATGGAATGGAGATGAGAGACACAGAACACACACCCACTTAGAGAGGCTGTGGGTGTGGAAACTTGACATTCTAAGGGGTACTGAGAAATCTGCAAGGAAGATTGAGCAACCAATAAGTAACAGAGATGGCAACACTCAGTATCAGCCAGTTTAATCTGTTTTTGGCATCACCTGATGGACATAGACAATTCAAGCATCTGATCACACATGTGTGGCACTCTTTGTCTGTGGAACAATATTCGGTGGCACGTATATGTGATATCTGAAGCGAAAGGGTTAAGTAGCTTTGGAGGGCTTTTACATGTCTTGAGACAGTGTGATTCAGATGAATAATAAAGTGAATGTTTAGAATGCATTGCTGTGCTTGTTTTTTCTTTTCTTTTTTTTCAACTTTTTCCATGTTTGGCTAATAATTTTGGTAGGCTTTCATGATAGGCCCTGTTTGATGGCCTCTGCCCATTAGTGGCACATTATCTCCACTTCCACATTAGTGGCACAGGCAAATATTTTTTTAAGTGGTGCCTGGCTCATCTTGCCACCCACTGCTCCACTTGATCCTCTTGAGAGAATTTATCTGGAGCCCAGGTTGATAGGTGGTCATCAGGGCAGCATGTGGGTTGTCTTTGGTCTCTCACCAACAACTGAAAATTGCCAGCATGTAGCAGTGTGAAGGACTTGAAAATGGTTCTTTCAGGACACTGTGCCCACACACTGACCACTCAGATACTACTCCCCATGATAAGGAACTGACCACTCAGATACTACTCCCCATGATAAGGAAGTTTGTTATGGGTTGCTGTTTGATATGAAAGGTTGTTATATGTTCTAATGCTGTTTTGTGGCCTTGCAGGAGTGTTACAGCCACACAAGTGGGAGAACTGTATGACTGTTGACCGTCGCTCTTGGGGCTTCCGCCGAGAGGCAGCTCTGGCAGATTACCGCACCATACACGAGCTACTCACAGAATTGGCCTCGACCATCAGCTGTGGAGGTGACTGAGCTGCTTGTCTTTCTTTTTTGGCCTTTTCACCTTTGTTAAGTAACTTTCTTTTTTCTTTGTGAGTTGGTTTCATAACCTAGACCTAATCAGCACCACCACCCTCAGGCAACATGCTGCTGAACGTTGGCCCCACCAAGGAAGGCCGCATCTGCCCCATCATGGAGGAGCGTCTGCGGCAGATGGGCTCCTGGCTGGCCATCAACGGGGAGGCCATTTATGGCAGCCACCCATGGAGGATCCAAAATGACACCCAGACGCCTGGAGTCTGGTATGTGATTTTTCTTTATGATAGAGACAAAGCAGGCAATCTGTTTTTCCCCTCAAAAGCTATGCATCACCCTCTAACCTCTGTATCTTATAGTAGTTCCCTTCCCCTGGCCTCCGTAGGTTCACCAGCAAGGGAGACACAGTATACGCCATTGTGCTAGAGTGGCCGCAAGAGAATGTTCTGGCCCTTGCTTCTGTCAGAGACACGCCACAGACCAGCATCACCCTCCTTGGCTACACCAGCACCCCGTACACCCTCGACGTCAGGGTAAGTCGGTACAGTTCTCTCCATCTGCCTGAATCCCCCACACAACCCTTCCATTAAGCATCAACATCATCTTACTGTCACTGTTTTTTTATTCATATCCACGTCCTCTCATTGAAAGAATCTTATTTGGGTCAATATCAGTAATGATTTTCCCTTGACACCTTTTTATGGATCTCAATAATAATAATAATCATTTGATCATTTTAGTTTTATGTCCATTGTTCTCCTTTTAAAAGGTTGACTACAATGGGGATTCAGATGTGTTTGATTTTCATTGAAATACTGCAGTGAGGGATTCAGATTGTGTTTGGTTTCCATTCAAGTCACCACAGCATCTAACCCTAAGAATCACCCCACCTCCTCACAGTTCCGAGGGACGGAGGACGGGATCAAGGTGATGTTCCCCTCCAAGGCTGACGTCAAGGTGGAGTGGGCGTGGGTCCTGGCCATGAAGAATGTCCTGCCATCCCCCGGGGCACCCCCACCACCCACAGTCATGTCCCAGCCACACCCCAATGATATATCAGAGGGTTAAAGTCAGACCGGAGGTGGGGATGAGGGGGTCCTGAAGCCTCCAGCCATGCCAGCACAATTTAGGGAACACCATATACTCGTCTAAATCTAAGTGTTGTTAAGAGTTGATTCTTCAAGCTATGGCAAGCCTATGATGTGTTCAATTAAAGAAGTAAATTGAACTCCCTAAAAAGTAGTACATTCACGTAAAAGTTGACATTCCAATTTCTTGAAAAGCCTTTAATAACTAGACGTTACATGAGTATGCTTGTTATGTTTGCCAGTTTGTACACAGCCTTCCACTAACACTCATGTCAGAACAAAACGTTTCTGGGAAATTGAGCTGAGCTATAAAAGTGAACTTAGGATAAAGGACAATTATTATTATTATTTTTATATTTTTTATTATTTTCCAATTTTTTATTTACTATTTAAAAAAAAAATTACGTGCTGACCTGTAGCGCTGGTAGGATTTCTTGAGGGGCCTGGTGGTCAGCCCCAGCCCTTTGTGGCGCAGGCAGGTGTTTATAGTGGCGCCATCTTTTCTTGGCTCATGCTGCCCCCCGGAGCTTGTTCTTGATTCACTTGGACAGTTTCCTCTTAACTCCAGATTGATGGGTGGTCTCTAGGACAGCATGTGGGTAGTCTTAGGCCACTCAGCGGTGACTGAAAAATCCCAGGTGGTAGCGGCGGATTCGAACCAGCGTCATCCAGAACACTAACCACTGAGCCACCGCCAGCCAGGCTACCTTTCATGCCTCAGTTCAGTTTTCAAGAGCAACTTTCTTCCTGATATGAGTATGACTTGTTAGAATGCATACAAATTGATTAACATCTCCTTTGCACTAACATTCCGTGACTTTTGACATCTGACCGTCCAACCTCCTGCAGCTACTGTGAAGTCCATGCACTCAGATTACTTTCAATATTGTATAATGACTGACCCGCCTGGTGCAGAAAGCCTCCCAAACTCACTCTGCGAGTGGGTTACCTCCTTGGCAGACTGGTTAAAGGGTGACTTTCCTATCTTGCCAGTTGCAGTTCGATCCCTGGCACCATTAAACCCTTCTGAGTCTGGACTAGTATCTTGTGTGTTTTGTGACAAGCAGAGGTCATGTGGAGGTATGAATTCAGTGGCAATACAACTGTAGGCTAATGCCTACTTAATTTTTTTCAGCCATGTTCAAGCCAAAGAATTGTTTCTGTCTACTTAATGGAAGCTGTTCAAAAGAAAATGAAAAAAAAAAGAAAGATTAATAAGTAAACAAGATTAAAACTAAAAGTAAATAAGTAAAGGTTGTCAGAAAGTGCCTTTAACAATTTTTACACATGATTCCAGTTAGTATTCATATCAGGAAAATATCCACTCAGGAAAATACATCTGAAATAGAACAATTAACTGTTATCAAAACAAAACAAAACCTTTGCTCTAACAGTGGCGTGGGTTGGAGGGAGGAGGTGAATGATGCACAAAGCTGGGTGTGTTTTGTGGCTGACTGGTTGAGCTTAGGGAAGGAGAGGAACAAGGGTGCTCTAGTGAAGAGGGAGGGAGAGCAAATATGTTTTTAACCCATGTGATAATTTAGTTTTATCATTATTCTCTTATATGTATATAGAGTATTGGCACAAGAAATTTATTTGAGTTGTTTTATGTATCAAGCCAATGACAAGGCTATGATGTGTTGTTATAGTTTTCAAGTATTGCTCCCGGTTCCCATGGAAGATTTATTCAGCTATAAAGTCTGTGATCGAGGTGAAGTTCATATTTTTCTTCAGTATTACAAATAATTATTTTTAGAGACATCCTTACAATACTCATCCACTTTGACTGCATTTTGTTCATTCAGTTTGTACTGCACTGTTTGGCGAGTGTATTTTTGTATACAACACATTACACAGGTGGAGCTGCAGTTTTTACAAGGTTCATCAAGGGTATGGAATACAATATCTCGTGTGCCATTTCACAAGACTTTTAGTCCATACTCTGCTGTCACAGTTTGATGAATACATAACCAGATATAAGTATTTTTGGGATATGCATGTTGTTATGATGATGTATTCAGGACACATATGTTGCAATAAAAAGCCTTACATATATATCCATATGTATATAATGTCCCTTATATAGCCCTCATAATTAACTCCGGGGATGGGAGAAAGGGTGAGATATCATAGTAAAACACTTAATAATTGACTTGTCATGAGTGATGAATGACTGAAGATTTCTCAAATTAAGGTGCGGGCGTACAGTACGTGGTGAGCTCGGGCGCTATATGGTAAGTATTAATCAAAACAAATGGCCTATTTCAAGAGAGAGATAGAAGAGCATAACTCATACATACTTTGCAAACCACAGAAAATGAAAAAAAGAAACACTGACCGATAAGGGTATCACCAGAAGAAAGAGGAAGATGAGGAGGAGAAATGGTAATAGAGAAAGAAAAAGAATCCAAAAAACACGCATATAAAAATAACAGAAAAGTCCAAGCAGCAAATCTTGAAATGAACGAAACACAGGAAAAAAACGACGGATAATGGCAATAACTGGCAAGAACCACAAGAAGAAGAAGAGGAAGAGGAGAGAAATAAGCACCTGCAAACGCGTGGACGTAACCTTCGCGGCTATCAGCTGATTACACTTGAGCAGGGACGCCGCTACGATGTCTACCCTTCTCACCCTCCTCTCCTGCCTCCTCGGTGAATATACAGAGTGTTTTTGCTTGATTCAACGCATTAATAACTTCCTGGAAGCTCTGAGAAGGCGGAGCGGGCGTGACAAGGCTGTGGTGTAGGAATCCAGCTCGTAGGGAGGTTCAACTTACTTTTTCTATACTTCATTCACTGCCATCTAATTGTCCCGTTTCGGCTCCAGTACATGGCTCAAGCAACACTTTCAATGAAGAGAAGGCTTTAAAACAAACGAATTGGTTAGATTTTAATAGAAAGAGTTATCCCTCGTTGATGTTTTAACTCGGTTCTTGCTTGTTTGATCTGCTAGCTGCTGGTGTGTTATTTGGCGGGCAATATAAACCATTCACACAGATCACAGGTGGACTAACTACAGCAAAACCAGGCAAATTAATAGATTTTCCTGCTGTGTATTCCCTATAATAGTGCGTATGTGTGGTGGACAGCAGAGCGACTTATTTTTGGCATGAGGTATTTCTCGCAACACCTTGGCGTGGTATTGATGGCCGCGGTTCGCCTAGCAACACGTGTCCACACAAACTGTCCTTGATTCACACCTGTCACTAAGGAGATAATGTGCAATGTCGCGTGAACGTGGATCATAATAAAGGAGTCTCATGTGTGTGCAGGTGTTCTTGTCTCACGGGCGGTGGATAAGTAATTTTGCTCCATGATAATCTACACAACCTCAAATTAAAAAAAGTTGAATTTCAAATTAAAAAAATTGAATTTCAAATTTAAAAAGTTGAATTTCAAATTTAAAAAGTTGAATTTCAAATTTAAAAAGTTGAAGTTCAAATAAAAAAGTTGAAATTCAAATTAAAAAAGTTGAATTTCAAATTAAGAAAGTTGAATTTCATATTAAAAAGGTTGAAATTCAAATTTAAAAAGTTGAAGTTCAAATTAAAAAAGTTGAAATTCAAATTTAAAAAGTTGAATTTGAAATTTAAAAAAGTTGAAGTTCAAATAAAAAAAGTTGAAGTTCAAATTAATAGATGAAGTGCAAGTCATAGAAAGAGATATATGTGCATACCTACATACATAAATGCATACTTCCGCAAACTTATTATTATATATATATATATATATATATATATATATATATATATATCTATATATATATATATATATATATATATATATATATATATATATATATATATATATATATATATATATATATATATATATATATGAGGCGCCGCGTGCAATATTTGGGTAAGCGACAGTTTTTAAGAACCTCAGAAATCGCAGTTGAAGTTTTTGCAACTTCAAATTGCAATTTTTTTTGTTGTTTTAAAAGCTAGAATCATCATTTTGATACCAAAATGAAGCTTATGTAAAGACAAAACTGCCCGTGTTTTGTACAAAGCGCAAAAAAAAAAGAAACAAAAACAAAAAAACAAAGACACCCTGGGTTTTGAAAAAAGAAGAAAATCCACCAGAAGTATATATTTTTTTTTTTACTCGTATTGTGATTTACTGGGATTTAGAGAAGCCGGAAGTCGGAAGATAATGCAAATTGTTGTAATTAATGTAGCTAGTCATGTTCACTCAGAAATAATTCGTTAAAAATTGTCACGAGTCAATTATAAAAAGTACAACAAACAAAAGTACATTAAGTCAGCTACTGAATATCAAAGTTAGAAATTGTATGAAAAATTAATTAGATCAGCTAGACATGGCAACTGCGTCACTTCCTCTCAGAGCCCGCTGGGGACTTACCATTACTCCACGCCAGCATGCCCACCCTACCTCGCGCGGACCATACGTTTGAGCGAGATATATTTTTCCCGAGACTTTTTACTCTATTTCCAGTGTTGATTTGGGGTAAACGACTTGCTCGGATAAAAGAGGCAGGGTCAGAATAGTAGTATATGATCGTAACTCCAAACCCACGTGGTTGGCGCTTACCCAATATTGCACGCGGCGCCTCATATATATATATATATATATATATATATATATATATATATATATATATATATATATATATATATATATATATATATATATAAGTTTGTGGATGTATGCATTTATGTATGTAGGTATGCGCTCTCTCTCTCTCTCTCTCTCTCTCTCTCTCTCTCTCTCTCTCTCTATATATATATATATATATATATATATATATATATTGTTACGCCACCCCCCCTACCACAACCATACACGGGCAGGCAGGCGGAGTGATCCTAACCAGAACTACCACACGGGCACCAGTCTCTCACAGCGGCCCACACCACACACCGGAGGAGAGAAGAGAGAGAACGAGGCAGGCAATAACACAAACACTAAGTTCTAGTTAGTTTAATTTCTCACACACAGAGCAGTGCAGCAGAACTCAGCAACACAGAACAGTAGAACAGTTAGTTAATCAGGCAGGGGGCACGGCAGACACGCACACACACACACACACGAGCAGCTCGCGCAGCTCAGCGCCCAGACACACTCAGTCTCCCCCACGTCTTCTCCCTACTCCTCCTCCCCAGCCACTCCCCTCTCCCCCTTGCTGCCCTCCTCTCCCGCGGCTGGCTGGGCCCCCCGCCCTGCCCCCCCCCCCCCCTCTCTCTTGTCCAAACTGAAGAGTTGCACCATGCTGAGCTATGCTTCATGCATCATGCCACAACAATCACACATTACATACATTCATTCACAGCACATTCAGCAACACTATCTCCCCCTTCAAGGCAGTGAAATTAATCAAACTAATCAGTCCCCTGGGACATCACTAAAATCTCTTCTAATCCCCTCTCTCGTCTGTCTCCACCACGTCCTCCACAGTCTCTTCTCATATATATATATATATATATATATATATATATATATATATATATATATATATTGTTGTGCTGGAAGCTTCCCCCGGCGTCCATGGGGCTCTAGAAGGCTCCGGGAAGAGCGAGCAGGGGGGCGGGGAGCAAAGCCTCGTCCGGCGCGGCCAGGGGCCAGGCGGGAAGTGTTGCCAACTCGCACATACTTTTGCTACATGTTCTTGTATGATTTAAAATATATTGTAACATTCTAGACTGTACTGTTCTGGATATATATAGGAGAAGAGGGCGAGAGGAGTGCAGTCCCAGTCATAGTAAGCTAGTGGTAAGTGAAGAGTCAAAGTGAAGTGTACTACTAAGGAAGAATATTAAACTACAGAAGCTGTGCAAAGTGTTTACAGATCTCCCTCCCACGGAGTCTCCTGACGGCGACACGGAACCCAAGTAACACGTCCGGCATAACAATATATATATATATATATATATATATATATATATATATATATATATATATATATATATATATATATATTTATATATATATATATATATATATATATATAAAATAAGTTTATGGATATTTGCATTTATATATGTAGGTATGCACATATATCTCTTTCTATGACTTGCACTTCATCTATTAATTTGAACTTCAACTTTTTTTTATTTGAACTTCGACTTTCTTCATTTCAAATTCAACTTTTTAATTTGAATTTCAACTTTTTAAATTTGAACTTCAACTTTTCAAATTTGAATTTCAACTTTTTTAATTTGAAATTCAACTTTTTAAATTTGAATTTCAACTTTTTAAATTTGAATTTCAACTTTTTTTATTTGAACTTCAACTTTTTTAATTTTGAAATTCAACTTTTTAAATGTGAAATTCAACTTTTTTAACTTGAAATTCAACTTTTTAAATTTGAAATTCAACTTTTTTAATTTGAGGGTGAAAAGGTGTAGTCCGGGTAGCTCCTCGTCGCGTCTTGTAACCCCAACACGTTTTTATGCCGTCTGTATGGTAAAGTTTTGGTTGTGTTCTCGTCGTGTGGTTAATTTAAAGAGTGATATGAATATGATTGTGTTACTTGACCCCTTCAGTATGGTGACGCCTGTGTCGATCGGTGTCATGGAGCTTCAGTTACACATGTTGACGCAAATGACGTTAAGTCTAAAATTGACGTGAATTTGTTTTACAATGTACATAGAAAATCGTTATTACTAGCATTATTGTTGTTATTACTATGATATTTACAAATAATGTAGGTATTTAATTCCCAGGAAAAATGAATTTGTGTACCCATTTCAGGAAATCTATTAGCTACAGATTTAACATAATATCCTAGAATGTGTGATAGGACAATTATTATTATTATTATTAAGAAGAAGAAGAAGAAGAGAAAATATATAAATAAATATAATGTAGCATGACAATACAAATGAAAGCAAAATTGTGGCATGATCAACTTACTAATTCCCAGATATTCTTTTAAACCAGTCATCCATCCTGTAAGTGTAATAGAACTCTTGTGGGGGCGTGACTGGTTGGGTGGTGCCAGGAAGGGGCAGAGTGGGGGGGCAGGGTGTACTGGGTTATCTACAAGTGTATCAGGTGATCATTCTAGGCCTGACACTCACACAAGGCTTATCAGTACTGTTGACCATTTTGATTAAAGAAAGGGAAGATTCCTTATTTAGTTTTTTCATATATAAGAAGTGTTGGAAGAGAATGAGGAGGAGAAATAGGAGAAGTAGAGACAATGAGGAGGAGAAATTGGAGTAGAAAGAGAATGAGGAGGTGGAGGAGGAGGAGAAAGTATTGGTAGAGAATGAGGAGGAGGAATTAGTGAAGTAGAGAGATTAGGGAGGAAGAAAAGATATAGGGTAAATAAAGAGGAAGGATTGCAGTAGTAGGGGGAAAATAAGGAGGAGAAGGAAGTGTTGAGAGACAGTGAGGAGGAAGGGTGTAGGAAGAGAACAGTAAGGAGAAAGAGAAGGAATATATGTAAAAGTAAAAGTATATTTAGATTGACATCTTTCTGTTGTCAGCCTGTTTGGTGGGGTGGGCCGAGGGCAGGTATGAGCCCACCTGGAGCTCCCTGGACTCTCGGCCGCTGCCCAGCTGGTATGATGAGGCCAAGTTTGGGATCTTCCTGCACTGGGGCGTGTTCTCCGTGCCATCCTACGGCTCAGCATGGTTCTGGGAGCGCTGGCAGGGTGAGGCAGCTTGCATCAACTCCTTTATGTTTATTTTATCTTTTATCTGTATTTCTCACTTTGAAGAGTCATGTAATTTTTTTTTGTCATTATGCTTGTATTTTATTTGTTTCTGTTATTGTTATTCATAGCATTTTAACTTTTGTCTGTACACCTGTCCCCCCGGATTTGCAAGTTTACTATTCGAGGATTCCCACATTCACAGATTTCCCCCAAAATGCGCAAAGGCGTTGAGTTCATGCACAACTACACTTATCTTTCCTTTTTGTCTTTTGATTAATTATAACTTTTACCAATTACTTTTGTTTCCTCGTGCTACTTCTATACCCTAAAACAGAATTGAAATAGAGGAGTTCATGAGGAAAAACTATACCTTTCTTTTCCTTCTCAGATTTTCTTCCCGGTTTCTCTTAATGGTTTATGCTACTTTTCCTCTTTATCTTCATTTGAAATAATATACATTCTTACCAACAACAAAGTCTTTTATGTGTATAGTTTATGAAGATCGAACTGCTCCCAACCCTTCCTTTTCCTTCATTATTCCATTTCTCATACTCATTAGTGTTAATTTTTCTTTTTAACTTTACTTTTTATGTTATTTCCAGACTCAAAGTAAATTTAAATCATATATGTGGAATTTATGAGGAAAAATTACCCATGATCTTCCTTTCCCTTCACTGTTCAGTACCTCCTTTAATGAATTTGCAACTTTCTCTCAATCCTCCTTTTAATACTCTGTGATACCCATAATAGGTTTAAGTGAAAAAAAAGTGTGGAGTTCATGAAGAAAACCACTAACCTCACTTCAGTAATCAGGACCCGTTTCCCATAGTGATCTAAGTGCTAACTACCTCTTCCTTCTTTTCCTATTTTAATGCTATTTCTGCTTGCTTCAAATAGAGAAACAATTGCAGCAGTACGTGGACTTCATGAAGAAGAACTACCCGCCAGACTTCAGTTACCAGGATTTTGGGCCCCAGTTCACGGCAGAGTTTTACAACCCCAAGGAGTGGGCAGAATTGTTCAACGCCTCGGGAGCACGTTATGTGGTGCTGACCAGCAAGCACCACGAGGGCTTCACACTCTGGCCCTCAAAGCACTCCTGGGGCTGGAACAGTCTTGATGTGGGCCCAAAGAGAGACCTGCTGGGTGAGGTTCGGATTGTCTGTGTGTGTGTGTGTGTAATAAAATAAAAAAATAGCTCCTTTAGTCTTGGTAGGCATTAGGATGAGAGTTTACAAATACAAACTAGGATATAAAGAGGGGGGTTGGGCACTGGCAGATTTGCTTGTGTTATCTGTTAGTAGATAGGGGTGAGGTGGGTGGTGCAGGGAGTATGGCTGACCCCCCATTTGCAGAACCTACATTCACAGATACAGGGAAAGGTTTTCCCAGCAGTAAATTTTTTGGCCAACATCCCTGTAAGTTCTCAGTCAGCAATGGCGTCAATTGGTTGTTTCCCACGCGACACCAAACTTGATCTTATCTTTTGGAATATTTCAGTGCTTTGCTAAGATAACAGTGAATGATACTGTTTAGTCAGCCTTGAGGTACTGAAATGATTTCTCTTGGATCTTTTCTGGATCTGAATTTTGTATTTTAGTGCCTTCCAGGGGTTATTTCTTATAGTATGGGCTCTACCTGTTGGGTGAGTCAATTATTCACGAAAAACAATGTTCCCACTGTAGTCTGTATTATGTCCTCTAACCCCTGTGAATGTTGGGGATCATGTGTATTAGTATGTCATTGTCAGTGAGGGTGGGGAGCATCTTTTAATAGTCTGAGAGGCGGAAAACCACAGGTCAGTCTATGGGTCATGAGTCATTGGATGGCCAGGTATATGTGGAGGGGTGTTGTTAGCCCACCCATGTCACCTGTAAGAAGCTGAGGTGATGTTTCAGAGCTAGTGTGATAAAGAGGGATGAGCTTCTATACAGCTGGAAAGGGTGGTTTATGTATCTCTCTTATATTTTTAAATATTTAATTCATTTACAGATTCTTTTTAGGAAGTGACTATATATAATTATCTTTAATATTTCTTTCTTAAGGATGGATAACTTTTCTGACACACATTTAACCACATGATCATGACTCTTAACCTCCTCACAGGTGACCTTGCTTATGCCATTAAGTCACAGACACCACACATCCACTTTGGGCTGTATCACTCCCTCTATGAATGGTTCAACCCTCTTTACCTGAGAGACAAGGCCAACAAGTACCTCACCAATGACTTTGTGGCCCAGAAAACCCTCCCAGAGCTGTATGAGTTGGTGAGTTGATGTTCAGATTGGGTCACAGACTGCTTGACTGTTTCTTGTTGTACTTCAGCTTTTGATAGTGATTGAGTCATGTTGAGCTATTTTATATTTTTCAAACTTTTTGGTTACCTAATTGATGAGTTGATTTCCTGATGGATTGTTTGATAAGTTAATTTTCATATTGATAAGTTGGCAAGGCCTGACTGTATTAACACAAAGCCCCTATTACCTTTTAAACCAGCATTTTTTTCACCACCCTTAATTTCCTGTTCTGTCTCCCAGGTCAACATTTACCAGCCAGACATTGTGTGGAGTGACGGTGACTGGGATGCTTCTGATAAGTACTGGAACTCAACACACTTCCTGGCATGGCTGTTCAATGACTCGCCTGTTAACCAGACTGTGGTGGTCAATGACAGGTGGGGCAGTGGCATCATGTGTCACCACGGCTCCTTCTACACCTGCCACGACAACTACAATCCAGGTGAGAAGAGAAATAAGTGGTATAGGAAGGCTTTTACATCTCTTGAGACAATCCCCTGACTTTTCCACCATTGTCTATGTGTTATTATTTTATTCTTCTTCTCTTTTAGCATTTGGCCTGTGGTGCCAGTGGGGTCCACTGGTTGACCCCAGCCCCGTATTGGCACAATCAAAATTTAATGTTTTATTGAGGTACCATTTTGCTTGGCTCATGCTTTCCCCTGAATCTCATCTTTGATCCTCTTTCAGAGAGTTCATCTAAAGTCCAGGTTTATAGTGGTCTTCAAGGCTGTGGCTGGGTGGTGAGCATGCGGGTGTGGCATCCAGGAGGGCTCATGTTCACGTCCCGCCTGTTGTCACAGGCCGGGATTTTTCAGTCACTGCTGAGTGGCACAAGACGACCCACATGCTATCCTGAAAATCATATCAACCTGGACTCTAGAGTCTCTCTCTAAACAGAGGATCAAAAATGAGCTCCGGGGGACAGCATGAGCCAAGCAAGATGGTGCCACTATAAACACTTGCCTGCACCACAACAGACTGGGGCCAACCATCAGGCCCCACCAAGAAAGCTTTTTGTCGCCATAGGCAGAAACTTAAAAAAAAAAAAAAAAAAAAAAAGACATCATGTGGGTAGCCCTAGGCCACTCAGCAATGGCTGAAAATTGTCAACTGGTAGTGGTGGCCAGGACTTGAGCCTGGGTCCTCCAGGACACCATGCCTGTTTGCTGACCATTCAGCCACCGCTTCCTGTCTTAGATGGATGAGTTGAAACTTTCAAACTGTTTTTGGGACAGACAGTATAAAGTCGCTAGTAAACACCTTGGAATATTATTGCAATTGCTATCAAGAGTAATGAATACTTGGGGTCAAGCCACCCTCCCTAACAAGTAATCCTTAAATGATATTTGAGTTCCTACATAATAGAAAATTATGTTGAAATAGTTTAGTTATATCAGTATCTTTATATGCAAAAGGAAAAGATGTAGGTTGTTGCTATGAAGAGCTGATGGGCTTTATATACTCCACATTCAGTTCTCCTTAACCCTTAAAGCGGGGGCTTGTTTTGCCGTGCATGTCCTCCCACACAGGCATATTCAGGCAAAAACATAACTCACTTCAACTTTTCATACCTTTACTCTTACTTAACTGACGTGACTGAATGAAGTATCATTGTAAAGTACATACAATTAACTGTCCTTTGACAGTAAGTTGAAGACTATATAAACATTGGTAGAGTGAGTATGGAATATTGAAGTAGTATCACTGAAAGTACATTTTTATTGACAGTTTTCCACCCCTAGTAGATTTCCCTTCTATGAATTACTAAAAATAAGCATAACTTTTATACAGTTTATGTGAAACACACCCAAAAAAACTAAACTTCCAGGCCTTCTTGATGCCATTGATGGGTGTTGAGGTCGAAGGGCCTCCATCGTGTGGATGAAATTCACTGGAAGGTGAGAAGAGGTGGGATGTCTAGCGGACATCTTCTCAAAGCTAATACAAGGCACACACTGACCAATTATTAGTCAAAGGAGCTTGGTTGGGTACTGTTTCAAAGAAAATGACATGCTTACCCTACCTTAGCACAAACAAATTGAATTTGACGGCGCACTAAGTCAAAAAATGCCTTGCCGACTATTGTCGACACCCGCGGTTTAACCCGTACAGTGTTTAGTACGTATATATACGTACCTCTTAGGGAAGTGCCTAGTACGTATATATACGCATGCTCTTTTGAGGGCTTATACACCCTTTATTTTTGTTTGTGTATGTAACGTTGTTCATTGACAGTAAAGAGGGATAATTTGACGTCTTCGTATTTTTTGATAGATATTAAATGGCCTTTCCGAACATTTGTCCACATTCCAACAAAAATCATTATACAAGAAGGTACGTTACTTTCTTCTAGATAATTACTCCTTGATTCTATAATCAGTAAGGCATGTGGAATTGTAAATTATGGTTCAGAGTAATCGGAAGCGAAAATCGATCATCGGAAGCTTCATAGTATTATGTTTAGCTTTGAGAACTACACACGGCCTTGAAGCGGGTGGTGTTGCCTGATGCGCTTCCAACCATTTTATTGTACTTACAATTCCTGTTTATTTTTTTGTTTTTTGTGATGTAAAGAAGTACTTATACATTACTCACGCTTTAGGGCTGTGAGAATTAAGTGTTTATAATGGGAAGAATATAGGCTCTAAAAATTTCTAAGATAAATTTCCCTTTCCTGGTATGACATCGTTAGCTCTGAGAAGGAGAAAAATAAGGGGACGAACACTCTAGGGTTCCATTCCTCACATATAAATAATATACATATCAAATAATTTGTAATTTCTTTTACATTTTAAGGGGCAAATAAAAAAATACGAAAAAAGTGTAACCTGGCATGACCCCTATCTTTGACAAAAGACGACACTATGGGTTTAGCCCAGGCACCAGCTGTCGACTAGTGTCGACACCCCCGCCCCGCGCTTTAAGGGTTAAAGATTGCTCAAACTGAGTGAAAATTTAAACCATTAAGTTTCTTCCCTTATTAAAACTTATAGCATTTCAGAATGGTAAATGCAAGATTTGTCTAATTTATATATATATATATATATATATATATATATATATATATATATATATATTTATATAGATATATATATATATATCTATATATATATATATATATATATATATATATATATATATATATATATATATATATATATATATATATATATATATATATATATATATATATATATATATATATATATATATATATATATATATATATATATATATATATATATATATATATATATATATATATATATATATATATATATATATATATATATATATATATATATATTTTGTGCAGCTTTAATGAGCTTTAGTTGTGACAATGTGGGTGTGAAGTGATGTTTTATCTCTCCCCGTAACAAACATACACAGTTGCTCCTCAGCAGATTCCTCTACAACAGTTTTCATGAGAGAAAAGGGATCATATAAATAACAGGGGTCACTATTAAATTATTTTAATATGTTCTGGGGCAATGAAGAAATATTTTAGTTACAAAGACAGTATAATTATTTATTCCAAACCTACAATAGTTACTAAGACAACTGTAGGATACATTTTACTGGTTTTGGTTGAGGTTTTAAGTTGATTAATGGGTTTCCTTAAGTTCATAGTAACCAATTCATATTTAGCAAGGCTGCACATTGTCCCCACTCTAGAGCCAACACTTTGTGTTTGAACATTATGCTTTAGTACA
This sequence comes from Eriocheir sinensis, assembly GCF_024679095.1. Classification (NCBI taxonomy): domain Eukaryota; kingdom Metazoa; phylum Arthropoda; class Malacostraca; order Decapoda; family Varunidae; genus Eriocheir; species Eriocheir sinensis. The sequence continues at coordinate 6,511,416 of NC_066538.1, forward strand.
GGGGCATTTCTAGGGTTCAAAAACATTTGGGGCTAAGAGGAAAACATCAGGGCCTGCAGTTTACAGTGAGCGAAAAAAAAAAAATGTGGGGGGGACCTGTTTTTGTTCACCACCATGCATCTCAGATAAACCCATACAACTACACTCTGCATATTGCACAGTAAACTACAAACTGCTCAAACTACTGGTAAATGGCTTCAAAATGTAAACTGAGGAGAATATTTATTTATTATTTTTTGGAGGGACGGGGTCACATGGCCCGGGGGTGAAAAAAGGTTCCGGGCTAGAGTCAAAACATTTGGGGTTCAAGCCCTGGAACCCCAAGGCTAACGACGCCATTGCTTTAGTATTATACCTTTGTACCAATGCAAAGTTTACTGTTACAGTAATACCTTGGCTTACAAGTGCCTAACTTTACAAATGTTTTGATTTATGAGCAAAGTAAAATCACTAAAGATGCCTTGGTTTAAGATCAGTGACTTGGCATACGAGCATCCTGTTTGTACAAGTCGAAGACGCAGGCAGAGGTTCCCTTTGTCTGCTGCAAAACGAGAGCGCTCAGAGTGGAAAACAATGGGAATGGGGTCTCAGTCTGATTTGTACACTTGCAGAGAAAGCTCCCGCGTTCTCATGTCTGCTCATGTTTGTGCTCTAGTGTGTGATCTTTGTGTTTTCAGTACTACACTTACTTACAGTTTTGGTTTACCAGTTTTTTGGTTTGCAAGTAAAATTCTGGAACAAATTAAACTCGTAAATCAAGGTATGACAGCATTTTGTACTAAACATGTGTGAAGTGTCTGGTGAGCAAGATGAGATAAGTAGTGTGTGGTGTGTGTGTAGAATGTATTGCTCTGAGCGATAAGAAAAGCCATTATGTGTTCTAATGCTTTTTTTGTGGCTTTGCAGGAATGTTACAGCCACACAAGTGGGAGAACTGCCTGACTGTTGACCGCCTTGCCTGGACTTTCCGTCGAGATGCAGTTCTGGCAGACTTCCGCACCATCCACGAGCTCCTCACGGAAATGGCCTCGACCATCAGCTGTGGAGGTGACTAAGCTGCTTGTCTTCCTTTTCTTAGCCTTGCTACCTTTCTAAAATAGGATAGTGTAATTTTTGGTAGGCTGTGGCTGAGTGGTTAGCGTGCGGGCCCCGCATTCACTGCGTGATGGACGACGCGGGTTCGAATCCACCGCTACCACCTGGAATTTTTCAGTCACCACCAAGTGGCTTAAGACTACCCACATGCTGTCCTGAAGACCACCCATGAACCCGGACTCAAGAGGAAACTGTCCAAGTGAACTAAGAATGAGCTTTGGGGGGCAGCATGAGCCAAGAAAAGATGCCACCACTATAAAACACTTCCCTGTGCCATGACGGGCTGGGGTCGACTACCATCCAGGCCCCTCAAGAAAGCCTGCCAGCGCGATACGCTGACATGTAAATAAAAAAAATAAAAAAAGTTTTTTTTTTTTTTTTCTTTATTTTTTAGTTGGTTTCATAACCTGGAACTAATCAGCACCACCACCCTCAGGCAACATGCTGTTGAATGTCGGCCCCACCAAGGAAGGCCGCATCTGCCCCATCATGGAGGAGCGTCTTCGGCAGATAGGCTCATGGCTGGCCATCAACGGGGAGGCCATCTATGGCAGCCGCCCGTGGAAGATCCAAAATGACACCCTGACGCCTGGAGTCTGGTATGTGATTTTTTTCTTGTAAATGGGAGAAACCAAGTACAGAATAAAAATTAAAAGATTACTTCAACACTCTGTTCCCCTCAAGAATACAGAAGATGCCAAAAGAGTATTCAGATTTAGCTTCAGAGGCCTGGATTGTCCCCTCTTTCTTTCCCTGGGCTCCATAGGTTAAGTTAGGTTACATGTCACACTCTAAACTTACTACATTTTATAGTAATTCCTTCCCCTGGCCTCCATAGGTTCACCAGTAAGGAAGACACGGTATATGCCATTGTGCTGGAGTGGCCAGAAGGGAATGTTCTTACCCTTGCCTCAGTCAAGAGCACCCCAGACACCAGCATCACGCTCCTCGGCTACACCAGCACCCAACACACCATTGACATTAAGGTAAGCAGTAGAGAGGTAACGTGTCGTTTGCCTGTTCCTATGCAGCAACCCAATTAGTACTCACACCAGGGATGAAACTACTGGAAATTTAATTTGAGGTATGGAAAACTATTGTCAAACTAAAGATGCTATCAATCTTTATTTTGACTTTAATTTTCATACCAGTCTAATTTTTCTGTGGTATTTTTTTATATGATTAACACTAGTCAAAATGATACATACAAATTGGAAAACATACCCTTATCTGTGGTGAGAAGTCTCAGTGGAATTCTCTCTGCCCACATAAATCCTCCACATAATCCATCCATCATGCAGAGTTTGTGATAGTTTTGTGCAAAGTTTTCCTGTCATAACAGTGAGTTGTGTGAATATTGTGGTAGTTTTTTGCATGTCAATCTTAATGTAAATTCAGGGGATTGAGATTGTGTTCAGTCTTCATTGAAATAACCTCAGTTTGGGACCAAGTTGTGTTCAGTTTCCATTCAAGTCACCACAGCATCTACCCTAAGAATCACCATTTACCACCCCACCTCCCCACAGTTCCGAGGGACAGAGGACGGGACCATGGTGATTTTCCCCGACAGGGCTAAAGTCGAGGGGGAGTGGGCGTGGGTCTTGGCCATGAAGAATGTCCTGCCGTCATCCAAGGTACCCTCACCACCCAGGGTCATCCCCGAGCCTTACCCCCTCGTCATATCGGAGGGTTAGAGCAAATTGTGAGGTGTGTGTTGTGGGGGACAAGCCTATAGTCATGCCAGCACAATTTTGGGTAATGCACATATGTACTGGTGTAAATTTCCATGTTGTTAAGAGTTGATTATTCAAGCCAAGGCTATGATGTGTTGTTATAGTTTTCAAGTATTGCTCCCAGTGACAAAATCTTCTTTAGACAGTGCCCATGGAAAATTTATTCAGCTTTAAAATCTGTAATTGAGGTGAAGCTTATATTTCTCTTCAGTATTACAAATGATTACTTTCAGAGACATCCTTACAAGTTGCATTTATTTTCACTGCATTTTGTTAATTCCATTTGTATTGCACTGTTTGGCAAGTGTGTTCTTATATATAACAAATATGGTTCAGGTGGAGCTGCAGTTTGTACAAGGTTCACCAAGGGTATGGAATACATATCTTTCGTGTGCCATTTCACAAGAATTTTAGTCCATTCTCTGCTGTCACAGTTTGATATGGAATATATATTTCAGAAGTAAAGTATCTGAAGAATATGCATATTGTTGTAATGATATATTCTGGATACATGTCTGTGAATAAAAATCCATACATACATACTATGCATATGCACTTGTACTTTGTTCTCATCATTAATTCCAGGGGTTGGAGAAAGGGTGAGATCGTAGCAAAACACTTTATTGAGTTGTCATGAGTGAGGCATGATTGAAGGTCCCTCACAGGTGTTACATTGGCCAGGCAGAGCAGGGAGAGCCAACCTCTGTCTGCCACCCAGTGAAGGTGCTCAGACAGACCCTTGCTAGGAATGCACAGATGCCAGCAGGTCACGAAATGAATACAAAACTCTAACACTAAGGTAAAGCCACGTGTTCATTCCGACAGTATTTGACACTCACTGAATAACATTATTTCTTTGAGTCATGCCTAAGATATCAAAAGTGTTAAGTGATGACTTCTGAGGCCAAGTGGGTAGGAGGTGTGCAGCCCACCACCACCATGAGGGGGGAGGGGAAGCAGAAAGAATGATCACCATTGCCACACCCACACCTGCTATGATGGGTGTGACTCCTGCATTACATTCCTCACTCTACTTTCCCACCAAGTACTTGATGGTGTTTAGTATAAGGGAACTGATAGTCTTTACATATAGCAAGGCAGAGTTCTTTTGATGCTCACTGGATATAACTTTTAAACATGGAGTGCCAACTTCAATATATTTCTAGTGAAAATATAGAATTTATATTTGCATGACATTTGTTAATACTAGAAAGACAAGGTATAATAAAGTCTAACTTTATATATAAAAAGAATTGGATCCAAGTACAACATTCATCAAAGGATTATCTTCTCCAGGTACAACTGAAACTATTTTGTGCTTTTAAAAAGAGGAACACACATACTTAACTTCTTTTTACAAAGTTGAGGGTACGCACCCCAGGATCTCAGGGTTTTGCACTTATTAATTTAAGGAAGAGATACATAGCTTCGTTTCTCTAGAACTAGTATTCTATCACTGAGTTACAAAACTAGGTATTTTCTATAAGTTTCAGACAACTGCATCAGTGCAGCGAGTGTTGATCATCACCCAAAGGTTGGTTCAACGGGAGGAAGGCGAAGGCAACATTGAACACAGGGACATGAAAGGTAAAACTAGATAGAATGCACTTTTGACAACATGATTGTGGAAAAAATAGTAAACTAAAACTCCTATCCTATATGTGGGGCTTCACTAAATATGCTTTATTGTAGATAACATGCAATCAGAACATTGTTTTGTCATCATACCCCCAAAATAGTTTCCATACCTTTAGAAAATCTTGCTAAAAGCAAATTTTTACATTTATGCTAAAAACATTTTCCATTAGACCAAATATTGTGAATTCTGAAGTTAATAAATAATATATCTATTACTTTTCCCACAAAATGGTTACCTAATGTATTGGTCAGGCATTCATTCACACTGTCCAAACCAATGTTGATCACACTTGCACAGTCCACCTCAGTACCCTGCCCGCAGCAGATGCAGTCCAGTTTTGAAGCTCTTACGGTAATCAGAAAACCACACACTAGTGAGATGCAGAAAGATTATTTCAGCCCTTTCTTGAACAGACATGACTGACTGAACTTACTCGTTATACTTATATTTGTGACCAATATGGGCATCTAGGTTGTTCGGTTTGTTATGGCAGCACCCAAGATCCAGCAAATACAGAGTCCGGACAAAGCTAGTTCAGTCCATCTCCCTTCAATATAATGTCAACTGATTTCAGGCCACAAAAATTGGCACAGTGACATAACAGCCTACCACTCAGGCTCCTTTTGCTGCACCTAGATATGTAAGTTTTAAATTGATCCAGAAAACTATATTTTCATCAGCAATCATGTTGACTTCATGCAGCTGTGCATCTGGTCCTCTAACAAGTCAAGACAGATATATATTTGAAAGAAAACACAATTTTATAGAACATTTCAGTTGAAAACAAATATAAATACATGTGGATTTGTTCACATAACTAGTAAACTTTGTCGTCTTAAAAGTAATTCTATTTCTTTAAAATCTGAACCATGCAAAGTTAGTAAATTATTTAAGTATTTAACAGGATAGAACAATAAACTGGGAAGCTAACATTATCTCACAGTAGACATGTAGTTTAAACGCTATGTTCTCTATTCTTTTATGTTTTTTTTAGGATTTTACTTTGTGTGACTGTTATGGGAACTTTATTTTTTATATATATATTTTTTTGTATCTCGGATACATCGAGTTGAGCGCAGATGAGGAGCTTCTGTTACTGACCCCCAGCTAAGCCCCAGCCTCACCTTTGCCCCCAGTAGAGCATGGAAGGGGAGAAAGGTGAATACAACACCGAACACTTAAGTCTTTGTGTGTGTAGAGTACAGTTGTGCCATGTAAGTTTTCCTTGTGTATGAAGTGTGTGTGTTGAGGAGGAGGAGAGAGGGGAGTGAATATACAATAGAATACAGTCTTTGTTTAGTATGCACAAGAGAAGAGGTTCATATTGCATACATTTTCCTTCTGCATTATGTGTATGAGTGTGCATGTGTAAGATTTAGGAAGATGATTACACTACAACAAACATCCTCTGAGTGTAAGTGTGTGACTCGAGACATTCTGATCTCAGCATCACTTGATCATGTTATCATTAGGGTGAGAGGAAGAGGGTGGGTGTGTGAGTGAACCTGTAATCATATACAAACAATGACTGTTTTAAAGGGTTACCAAAAATCCTGGTTATGGTGGTAGTGTGGTCTTCGGGAGAGGCCAGTGAGAGAAGTGAGGGATGCGGAAATTCTAGGGTTGCTACGCCGTGTCTCGTAATACCTATCATCAGGGGAGGAGTCAACATTCATGGTGCTGAAGGAAAAGTGACTCGGGTTGGAAAAAGTGGAGGTGACAGGCACATGGTGAGTGGGAGCAGTTCTGGAGTAGTAGGAGACCGGAGTTGTGGTGGGGTAGTGTGGGGCGGTGGTGATGGAGTAAGGGATGGTAGAGGATACTGTTGAGGGGTGGGGTAGGGTGCTGGTGGCAGTTAGGTAGTGGTGGGAGGTTCGACTAGTGGTGGTAGTGGTGGGGTAGGTAATCATGAGACGGTGAGGTAGGGTAGAGGGATAGGTGGGTCTTGTAGAGGGTGTATCACGGATAGCATGAACTCTCTCTCTAGTTGTATGGTCAGTAGCAACGGAGGAGATGGTAGTGCGGTAGTAGGAGGCCATGGGATATGAAGTGGGGTAAGCAGAGATGACATCGACAGGGTAAGACGCACTGATATGGGATGAGTCAGCAGTGTTGTCGCTGGAGTGAGTGGCAGTGACGTCGGAAGAGTAGGGAGTGGTGGAGTAGGTGGTGCTGTTAGTGGAGGTGGTTGTGGAGGAGGTGGTGTTGTCGGGAGTGTTAGTAGTGTCAGTGGTGGTGTCAGTGTTAGTGCCGTCGGCAGGGTGGCCAGCGGGGGCCAGCGACCCTCAAAGGTAGGACTCAGAGATGTCGTAGCTGATCCTGGGCATCATCGACAGGTCTTCAGGGGCGGAAGCAGCGTCTGGGGTCACAATCCTCACTGCCGGCTGCCCGCCTGACCCCAAAACCAGGGCATTGGGGGGAGGGGGAGGAAATGGGGAGAAGGCTGGCATTATTATTACTTCTCTCTTTATCCAGATATTAACTATTTTTTTTCTGTTGCTTATCCATTTTTTTCCACAGTTATTTATCTGTAGTATCTTTATTCCAGTCACTCTTGTAGTTGTATGCATTACCATTATTACCATGAAGTGTTAAGTCATTGGTGTGCTGGATGCCCAAAAATTAGTGGATACCAAGCACTACCTGGCAAATGAGTATTCAGCTTCACTAGTATTTCATCCTTGGTCAGGCATTTTAGCTATTTTGTCATATTGCTTGTACCATTGAAGTACCGCAAATCACTGTCTGGCGGATGAGTGTTCAGTTTCATTACTATTTGAGCCTGGCATTGTGTGATCCATGGTCAGACACCTTGGGCCAGTTTTACAGTCCAATACAGCACGTTTGTAAGCTCCCCAACCAAATACAAAATACGAAGAAAATTCCTTGTACTATAGAGTTTGGCATTGATATAAAAAGAAGGAAACTATAGAAAACCACACAGGAAATCTCTTTAGTGTCTGGTATTGAGTAGAAATAACGGATCATTGTGGGGAATATGGTTTGGGCGCTTACAATGACTGTGTTGAACTGTTGAACTGGCCCCTTAGCTATTTTGTCGTATGGATTGTAGCATTGAAGAACACTAAGATTATGAGCGAAGTTAAATATTGCTGTCATCACAAAGGAGTTGCTGTTGCTTCCTGGAAATGAAACCTATCAGATGGACTCCACTGAGCTGTTGTGTTTCCGATCTTCTTTTTCATGTAGCTTCCAATACTTTCCCACTCCTTTTTATCCTGTATTCATTAACTTTAATGAACCAATGGTCTCAGTTAACTGTACTTATATCTGCTACATGTAATTTGGTGCTGATTCTCAAAGTTAATATTTTGTACTCGTTCTGTAAGTTGACCGTACATTTATGCATGAAGGAAAGGGTTATCCACCATTGGATATTATACTGCAGTGTCAGGGAAGATACTGTATGAGCAAGTGCCAAGTGCAGCTGTGTTTGTACATGCATTTGTGACTTGGCAGAAAGGAAGATCAGAGAGCAGAAGGCACAGCAGGAGCAGAGGAGAGAAGAGTAGGAGGTGGAGGAAGAGAAAGATGAAATTCACCAAGAGAACCACGTATGCACACAAAATGCCAACTACAGCTGTGTGGTGCCTGGTGAGTGTACTGGCTGTGTTGAGGTGCATGTGGAGCCTGTATAGTCATAAAAAAAAGTACTATTGATCGCTTGGTTGTAAAGGTTTGAGAGGTACAGGAATCCCTCTATACTTCTCTTCAGCTTTGCATGATAGGGTTGTATGATGCTCCTAGACATGTATGGTACTTATTAAACTACAAGCTGTACATTTAAACCTTTTCATTTTACTTTGGTGTTGGCAGTGATGTGATTCCCTTAGTGTCTTTAAGATCTGTTGCATAAGTTAAAAAAATATAGAGCCTTTATTAAGTGGTGCTTTTAAACCATCATTTAGTGCTGGTATAACAACTTGTATCTCTGAAGCCTTTGCAAGATGCTTTTGTGGGACTGACGAAGCCTTTAAATAGTGTCAAATGGTCTGTGTGGTGTCACTATTGAAGCTTTAGGTGCTTGGTGGCTTCTGTGGGTTGTGTGAAGTGCTTGATTCTGTGGGTTATTTGAAGCTTTCATTAGTGTCATTTGGCCTGTGTGACGTGACTGTCAAAGCTTCTGATGCTGGGTGGCTTCTGCAGCAGCATTGCAGAAGCCTGTGTGAGGTGCCTGTGTGGTGGTGCTTTTCAAGACCCTGCAGTACTCACTCCTATAGTACAGCTCCACATTGGCTTTGAGCTGAGGCGATGTCTTCAAGTGGTGGTAATCTGTCGAGCCTAAAGAAAGCATGACCTTGTGTAGAGTGGTAATATTTTCTAGGATTCATATAGTCCTCTCTTGGGTTTGGGAAAAAATGTAGCTTTGTGTGTGTGTGTGTGTGTGTGTGTGTGTGTGTGTGTGTTGTCCATATGATTTATTAAGTTATCTCTGTATGTAGTGTTAATTTCAAATAGCCCTAACTTTATTGACTTTTAAATGCAAGTGTCTCTCATTTCACATAAAGGTTGTGTTGAGTAAAGTTAATTTCACTTCACATTGACACATTTTTTACTGTGTCATTGCAATTCATGGTAAGTCAAGGGATTCAGATCATGTTGATATAAGTGAAATTATTTACATTACAATCTTCTAAAAGTGCATAATTTTTACTTGTGAAAATGAGAGGTACCTTAATACTTATATGAGTGTATTTGAATATTATACGAGTGTGAGTAATACTGATTCTCAAGAAGTGTGTAAGAAGATATGTATGTCATTCATATGCTTACACTTTGTTAGGAGATGTTGGTGTAGAACATGACATGATTTCATTTTGTCTATATCACTCATGCTTATCCAGAAGGAAGGCAACACCACACACACATGAAGACTCTCTGGCACGTGTCTTCTGGCAACTCATAGCTAGAGGCTGTCGTGAGGCAGGTCTGGAGTCAAAGTTCATCCCCCTTGCATCTCTTTCTTTCCTCTCTACTGGTGGTGAGTCTCATCATCAAAGGAGTGCCCAAATGAGTTAAAGAGTTAACCAAACGTGAACATCTGTGGTGAATTCCAAAAATACTGATGTGAAATGGTATAGTTTATTATTAATATTCCACGTAGATTACTGCTCAGTCACCTGTGGCAATAGCATAGACCAACTCTCACCTGCAGTCACGGTGGAGAAATGTAAACGAAGAACAATATAAGTCAAGGCGTAATCAGGGAAATCATTCAGTGGAGTGGACTCGATGCACTGATATATATATAAATGGAGAATATCACCAAATGTCCTCATTATGGCAGGAAGAGCAACTGACATACTGTTTGCCATGGTCTGTGGTGCCCTGAAGTAGTGGCAGCTCACTCTTTGACAAGCTTAGCAGGGAGGTGAAAGAGATGTATCAGGGTAGGTGATCTGGGTAGCATATGTGAGGGAGGCATGACTTCAGCAGACACTGTGCCAGATAGACTATAGAGTGTGACGCTGCCTTTAGTTTAGTCCACCACTCAAAGCTACAGGCTATCACACTATCACTATCACTATGGAGACTACCACTAACACTATGCCTGCTACCGCCACTACCACTATGACTACCACTACTACCACACCTTGTCGTATTCGTGGCTGCTGCGACATCTGTTCATTCATGGCGATGTGGTTCTCTGCCTGCTGTTGCTGCTGCTGTTGTTGCTGTTGCTGTTGTTGCTGCTGCTGTTGCTGTTGTTGCTTTTCCCGGCTTCTAATGGCTGCACGCTCCTGTAGTTTGAGCTTCAGGAGGCGGATTTTCTCCTCTTTCTGCCATGGAAAAGAGGAGGAGACCCCAGTGAAAGAGAGAGACAGAGACAAAGAGAAAGACAGACGCAGAGAAACAGACAGAGAGAAAGGAAGGGAATGAATGGTGGTAATAGTGAAAGAGAAATAGATAGAGAGGGAAGGAGATAGTGGTGGTAGTAGTAAAGGAGAAACAGACACACAGAAAAATAGATAGAGAGAAAGAGGGAAAGGGAGGGAGGGAGGAGTCTTTGCAGCATGAAAAATTCCCTACAGAAGAATTGAAATGGCATGGCGGGATGAGAGAAAGAGAGAGAGGGAGGAGTCTTTGCAGCATGAAAAATTCCCTACAGAAGAATTCAAAAGGCATGGCAGGATGAGAGAGAGAGAGGAGAGTGTAAAATGAGAGCAAGGGAGAGAGTGCAAGAGCCAGAAAACACACGCACATACACACACCTCAGCAATCAGTCTCTGCATGTCCTCGTTCTCCCTCAGCAGCTTCTGGTAGCGTTCCTCCTCCTCCTTGCTGGGCGCCCCATCTCCAGTGTACTCCACGCGCTCCCCAGGGTGGTGCATCACCTCGAGGATCTGCAACAGGGATTGGAATAGTGATAATGCCAATACCAGTGACCGGATGAAGGGAAATGAAAGATATGTATGTAGTAGAGGAAGGAATCACAACTCACATAGCCTCGTCTACCTTTTTTCTATACTGACAACTTATTTATAGTCTGTTACTACCAAAATAATGATAACACAAGTAACAGTGACCACATCCAAGGAAATGAAAGAAATATTAGTAGAGGAAGGAATTACAAATCACATAGGCTCCTCTATCCTTTTTTTTTATATTAAGAGAACTTATTTATAGTCTGCAAAAACCAAAATAATGATAACACAAGTAACAGTGACCACATCCAAGGAAATGAAAAAATATGAGTAAAGAAAGGAAGTACTAATCACATAGCCTCCTCTATCCTTTTTTTATGTTAACCCGGTAGAGCGGGGATCATGTTTCTTAATGGTCCCTCCAAGCGAGAAAAATGAGAAAAATCACCCCTCACACAAACCATCTTATAATATATATCAAAGCATTTGTGATCAGATTATGTATCATCTATTTTTCATGGCACAAATTTGGCCCGTCGCTGCTACACAGTGAAGCCACAAATTTGGCCCATCGCTGCTACCGGGTTAACACAACTTTTTTTTTTTACAGCAAAGGAGACAGTTCAAGGGCAGAAAAAAAGGAAAGAATAATGAAAAAAAAGCCTGCTACTCACTGCTCCTAAAACATATCAAAAATTTGTGGCAACTGGAATATCAATAGCGATTACACATTTAGCAGGCATTACGGTGTTATGCTATGAAGTTTATAAATAAAATGAGTGTCTTTTGTGGTTGTTTCTGGAATATCAACAAGGCTAGCAAAGTAGACAATATTCCAACAAGTTACAATGGGCAAGATTTTTTTTCAGGTTATGAGGGTAAGCCACGACCCACCTTCGGAACAAAGACGAGGGCCATGGAGAGGAAGCAGCAGAAGATGATGGCGAAGGAGACGAAGGCGAAGGAGGCGTCCTGCTGGGTGGAGATGACGAGGGTGACGGGGGCCGTGATGAGGCACAGGACCACCACGTTGTAGATGCTCATGCCAACCTGATGATGATAGGCAGTGAAAGGGGAGGAAGTTTGTTTATGCAGAAATGGATTATGTTTTATTCTATTCATGATTTTTTGTTGTTAGCAGTATTTTCATTAATGTCACTCTTATATTTTTTCTTTCTCCTGTCAAACCTATCCCTTATAACCTTGTGCATCTATTTATCTGCAAGCTCCTATTATTTCCATCCTCCTACTTCTCTCGTTCCTTGTTTTTCCATGTTTCTCCTCATCTTTTTTCCAGCTCCTCTTTCTCTTCCAGCTCCTACTCTTATAGTTCATTAATCCTTTTTATTCTTCACCTAATTCTTCTCTTCCTTCGGCATTTTCTGTAACTCTGTAATTCTATCTGTCTTTCCTCTCGCATCTCATATTTCATCCTACTCCTCTTGCACCTTCTCCTACTCCTCTTCGTTCTTCCTCCTCCTCCTCCTCCTCCTCCAAAAGAATCACATACCAGCCTGGAGTCATTGATCTGCTTCAGCTTGATGCTTCTCGTCTCGTAGGCAAGGAAGAGGCCAAAGATGAGCAGCAGGCCCTTGTACCCATAGAGGAGACCTGTGGGTGTGAAGAAGGGCTTAGAGGTGGTGGGGGTGGCACTAGAAGCAGAAGCAGTGTAGTGAGTAGTAGTAGCAGTAGTAGTAGTAGTAGTAGTAGTAGTAGTAGTAGCTATAGTAGTCATAGTAGTAGTAGTAGCTATAGCTCATAGTTAAATTCCTGTATCTTTTAACCCGGTAGCAGCGACGGGCTTTACCATGTACTACCAGCGACGGGCCAAATTTTTGCCATGATATAAACCCCCAAAATAGATGATGTATAAACTGATCACAAATGCATTGATTTATATTATGAAATGGTTTGCGTGAGTGATGATTTTTTCTCATTTTTCTCACTTAGAGGGGCCTTTAAGAAACATGATCCCTGCAACTACCGGGTTAACTAGGTCAATATAATAGGGTACTTCCATATAAGTAAAAATATATATGATCTACGTGAATATGTTGAAGTATATACTAAAAGGTGTGCAAAGCAGGTAAATCTTATCAAACAAATACAACCTGGCACATATGAATAGATAAATATAAATAGATTATCATAACCAGGTGTACATTAGCAGGTGATCATAGGTAACAAGGTGAGCAAGAACAAGTGCAAACACGATCAACTCACAGTTCAAGACACGCTCACCCAAGACTCACCAAAGACAAATTCACCGAAGACAAACTCACCCAAGACATGCTCACCCAAGACTCACCCAAGACAAACTCACCCAAGACTCACCAAAGACAAACTCACCCAAGACTCACCAAAGACAAACTCACCCAAGACTCACCAAAGACAAACTCACCCAAGACATGCTCACCCAAGACTCACCAAAGACAAACTTACCCAAGACACGCTCATCCAAGACTCACCAAAGACAAACTTACCCAAGACACGCTCACCCAAGACTCACCGAAGACAAACTCACCCAAGACACACTCACTCAAGACACACTCACCCAGCCAGATAGTGTTGTGGCGGCTCTCACAGTGCTCCAGTTCTGGCTTGATCTTGATGTCCTCCACCGTGTTCTTAGGGACCTCCAGTGGGAACACCTCCAGGGTCCTCTGCAGGGGGTCCACGCCCTGCCACACCCCCAGCACCACAATGTCCACCACAACCATCACCCCCACCATCACGTACAGCTTCCATGGCTCCACGCGCTGCAAACAAGGGAATGTGTATGTATGCTTGCTCCCTCGCACACACACACACACACACACACACACACACACACACAAAAAAAAAAAAAAAAAAAAAAAAAAAAAATTGGTTCCCTGAGAGATGGATGTATGCCAAGTGAGAAAACAACACATCTGTAGCCTACATATGCAGTTACAGAAAAAAAAAAATATACATAAACCCATACAGCAGGGTTCAAAATATCATGCCATCAAATGGCATGAATTACAAGTATTGCAAACAACAAAAAATGCTTGCTCTCAATTTTGTTGGTTGCAGTTCAGTGCCCAATCTTGGCAAAGTAGTTTAATGTACAGTCATACCTCAGTTTATGAGCTTAATTCATTCCAAATTTTTGCTCGCAAACCAAAAAACTCATAAACCAAAATGAAAGCACACTGTAGTGCTGAAAACACAAAGATTGCACATTAGAGCAAAAATGTAAGCGGACACAAACGAACAGATGCTACTTCTGCGAGTGAACAATGCGGAGCGAGACCCCAATCCCATTGTTTTCCACTCTGAGCGCTCTCGTCTTGCGGTGAACAAAGGGAACCCACACTTGCATCTTCAACTTGTACAAAAAGGATGCTCGTACACCAAGTCACCGCTCGTAAACCAAGGTGTTTTAAGTGAATTTTTCTTGCTCGTAAATCAAAACACTCGTAGAGTAAGGCACTTGTAAACCGAGGTATTTCTGTATTTAATTGTATCATATTTTGCTTAAATAATCACTGCAATTAAATATTCTTTAGTTTGTTGTGGGTGTGGCTCTTTGTGATTAATTCTTCATTATTTTTGAGTGGCACTATGTTTATATGGCACATGCTATATTCTCACATTATTCAGGATCTTACCATACACATATAAACAGGTGCTAATTCACACTCCACTAACCACTTTATTCTCCATCTTAGTCTTGGTAGTGAGTCTGTGTACACGCCAGATCTTGGAGAACATGGCTCCGTAGGCGAGGGTAAAGCCCAAAGACAGACACCAAGCCCTCAGCCCACAGACCATCGGGAACTGCTGCTTGCCCACAAACTGCCCGTCAAGACCCAGCAGGAAGATGGAGCCCAGACACAGCATGATGCCCACCAGCGTGATGTTGTTGCAGGCCGGATGTGACAACTGGATGAGCCTAAAGGGGAAATGGGTAATGGTGGGTTAGTCTGCAGGGATAATGGGTGATGGTGGGTAAGCCTGAATGGGAAGTGAGTGATGGTTAGTCAGTCAAGTGGTTTGGGTGCTTACAGACCCACTGTGTGAGTGTGGAACTAGCCCTATGGGAATTACCTCCTCCTGACCATACTTTACCTCCTGTGCCTGTTGACAAAGGTGAAGACAAGGAGAAGCATCGCCCACAAGGCCCCCACAGCACTGATGGTGCACATGCTGATGAAGAGCCCCAGAGAGACCGTCCGCAGCTGGCGCCTTACAATGGTTCGGTCTGGAGGCACTTTACCCCCTGCAAAAGAGAACCATTAAATAAACCAGATGCCTCTAGGGTAAAGTGGTTAGCACATCTAGCTATGAATCTGCCCAGGCAGTCTTCTGCCCCAAATGGGGTTAGATACAACTCGAGTGAATCCCACCGCTGCCACCAGTCTAATGGGAGGTGCCCAACATCCAAAAACATATCATATGAGAAATTAATCTATTCCAGAGAGAGCGAACTATAGATTTCTGATAATGAGGATTAAATCCGCAACCAGCTACACTGGAAGCCACAGCACTTTACCATTCAATTGAATAGGTGCCCCACTGGCTAAGTTGATTTTGATGGCTTTGCGCATCGGGCGGGTCACTACACTTGTTTTATGTTCTCGTACAAATGAGATCTGAAAACTTGAAATCTTCCCCCAGCCCCTCTCTTCTTCTCTTACCTATCCACTGCTCCCTGTTGAACCACGTGAGGTTGTCTGTCTGCACGTCGAAGTAGCCCAGCTTATGGTAGCGGCCCTGGATCATCTGCTCCACTTGCGTCCACGCTATTCTGTCACCGTCGTTGCTGAAGGCCACTCGCCCCTGCAATCAACGCAAGCAGGTGTGTAAAGGACTCATGGCTACAATTCACACACCTGCATAATTACTTTTTTTTTAATATATCTAGGTGCTGCCTGTAGCGCCAGTAGGTTCTCTTGAGGGGCCTCTCGGATGGCCCCAGCCTGTTAGTGGCGCAGGCGAATTTTATTTATAGTGGCTGCCGTGATCTATATGACTTGCTTGTACCTTTTTCCATGCTCCTTATACTTTTTACTCATGCTTACTAGGTCGGCTCATGCATCATATTTGTTGGATACTAAAGTCTGTCCCTGTAATTAGCACATGCAGGTATCATAACACGTAAAAAAACTATAATTCACACACCGAGACCCCAAGAAACTGCGTGGCGTTCATGGCCTTGTACAACTCGTCCGCAATTTCCTTATTAGTGTATGTGAACTCCTCAATGGACCTGTTCACTGTTGCCAGAGTCTCCATGGTCTTGTTCAGCGCCAAGGCCACACTCCACACGGCGTCATAGGCGAGTGGGGCCTCCTGCGGGACGAAGAGGAGAGGGATGAGAGGAGGATAATTAATGAAAAGTGGGAAAAAATGGCTTATGGGGGGAGACTGACTGGGGAAAAATGTACTGAGAAGGGCAAAAAAGAAGTGGCAGGTGATCTCAAAGGGCAGAACGAAGAGAGGGAGAGGGATGAGGGGAGAATAATGTAATGGAAAATGGGGAAAATGGCTTACGGGGGCAGATTGAGTGGGGAAAAGTTATGAAAAGGGTAAAAAAGAAGTGGCAGGTGATCTCAAAGGGCAGAACGAAGAGAGAGAGAGGGATGAGCATTGAGGAGAATAATTTTAATGAAAAGTGGGGAAAAAATGGCTTACGGGGGGAGATTGAGTGGGGAAAAATGTTATGAAAAGGAGAAAAAAGAAGTGGCAGGTGATCTCAAAGGGCAGAACGAAGAGAGGGAGAGGGATGAGGGGAGAATAATGTAATGGAAAGTAGGGAAAAAATGGCTTATGGGGGGAGATTGAGTGGGGAAAAATGTTATGAAAAGGGGAAAAAAGAAGTGGCAGGTGATCTCAAAGGGCAGAACGAAGAGAGGGAGAGGGATGAGGGGAGACTAATGTAATGGAAAGTAGGGAAAAAATGGCTTATGGGGGGAGATTGAGTGGGGAAAAATGTAACGAAAAGAGGAAAAAATAAGTGGCAGGTGATCTTAAAGGGCAGAACGAAGAGAGAGAGAGGGATGAGGGGAGAAAGATGGGAGGGATTGAGAGGAGAATAATTTTAATGAAAAGTGGGGAAAATGGCTTACGGGGGGAGATTGAGTGGGGAAAAATGTAATGAAAAGGGGAAAAAAGAAGATGAGGGGAGAAAGATAAGAGGGACTGAGTGGGTAAAAATGTAATGAGTGGGAAAAAAATGGCTTATGGATGATTTCAAAGGGCAGAACGAAGAGAGGGATCGAGAGGGATGAGGGGAGAAAGATGGGAGGGATTGAGTGGGTAAAAATGTAATGAAAAGTGGGAAAAAATGAACGAAGAGAGGGATCGAGAGGGATGAGGGGATGAGAGGGATCGAGTGGGGGAAAAAGAAGTGGCTTATGGGTAATCTCAAAGGGCAGAATGGGGAAGTAAAAGGACATGTTAGTGAGAAGGGAGAAACTTGGGGTGCGCTTGGATAAAAAGAAAATTAATTGCATTGAAATATTTATTGTTGTAAAGTACACCAAAGGGGATGTGAGTGCTGAAAAGCGGGGAGAAATAAAATAAATGATCTCAAATAGTAAAGTAGAGGTGTAAAATGGGAAACACTGATCTAAAAGGGTGAAATAGTAGCTTTAGTACGTGGTCTGGGATGGTACATGAGTTTGAGTAATGGCGGTGACGAGGAGAGACCGCGTGGTAGAAGGAAGCTCGGGGTTATAGTAAGAAATTAGCGTTTGTAAGGCTCTTGGGTTGTGAGGGAGCTGAGGAGAGTTAAATTAGTGTATAAGGAAAAGCCATAATGATGTGGAGATTACGGGATGTTGTTAGATTGTGTGAAATAGGAAGTAGGGAAGGGAAGCTTATATTATGGGTGAATCAGTTAAGCACGAAAAAGGAAGTTGAAAAAGAAGGGAGTTGAGTGTATGAGGAAGAGCTGGAATTATGTAGAGGATGCGGGAAGTTGTTATATTGTAAGGGAAATGGAAAACAGTGAGGGGAAAGTCCAATGTTATGAATGAATCAGCTGATCTCTCTCTCTCTCTCTCTCTCTTTCTCTCTTAGACGTTATTGTACTATATAATTCATCTGAAACTACCTCTCTCTCTCTCTCTCTCTCTCTCTCTCTCTCTCTCTCTCTCTCTCTCTCTCTCTCTCTCTCTCTAAGCCGTTATTGCACTATATAATATCTATGTCCCCGTTAGTAATTCATCTGCAACTACCCCATTTTATATTTTTTACTGCAGATACTAACCAATAGCTAAAATAATATAAAGCAAAAAATATATAGCTTACACTGGTTTCCCTAGGTCTATACAGAATTGGGAGGAAAGGTGGAGGCATTAATTAAGGTATATATTTACTCACCTGGTAGCCTACAGGTGTGCTCTGGTTCTCGTAGCCCTCCTTGATGAGTGCTTCGTTTAGTCTAAGCCGAAAGTCACCTGCAGTCTGTGAAAAAAATATATATTGCTCTTCATTCAACTTTATTAGCCCCGCGCAGGCCAGCCTAACCAAGATGTTTACCTGCAACAGTAAACTATCAATCATTCAATCACCTGTCCTTTTTTTGTGTGTGTGTTTGTTTTCCACTCACCAATAAGATTTTTTTTCCTTTCCCAACCTCCACCAATAAGGGTAAAGTGGAAGGAGCAATGTGAGTGGAGTTTAGTTGTGGAGAGACATTTTCTTACTATGTTAATTAACACATACCGTATATTAGGAGAGGGGTGAGGGGCTTATATTCAAAACTAATGCGAATAGAGTATTAGAGTAGGCATATTATAGATGCTATTTTACGATGTCTGTTATAAATATATGGTGAAGGGGGATGAGGAGAGAGATAAGGAGGGAGAGCCATAAGTATTTTGAAGGTGATATAAACAGAAAATAAGTGATGAAAATAGCACAGGATGATCAGAAAAAGAGAAGTAGGGGAGGCACAAGTAAACAACCTCATGTATGGTCAAATGTCGCGTCCTTACCATGCCTGAAATCGTCTTCTCGTTGTCCTTGTTCCACATCAAAGCCTCAGTTGTCAGGTGTCCCTCCGCCGCCTGCCGCATCTCCTCCTTCGTGCAGTTCAAGTTTTCCTCCTGCAGGTGATTTTCGAACCAGTTGTCCTCGTACCACCCTGCGGAGAGAGAGAGAGAGAGAGAGAGAGAGAGAGATTAATAGTTTATTGTTGCAGGTGAACAACAAAGGAGAGAGAGAGAGAGAGAGAGAGAGAGAGAGAGAGAGAGAGAGAGAGAGAGAGAGAGAGAGAGAGAGTTATTACAAGTTCAAGAAAGGCTTTACTATTATTATTATTTTTTACACTTTTAAAGCTATGAAAGACTGATCGAAGACAATATTATTTTTAAAGTAGGTAAATGAGAGAGAGAGAGAGAGAGAGAGAGAGAGAGAGAGAGAGAGAGAGAGAGAGAGAGAGAGAGAGAGAGAGAGAGAGAGAGAGAGAGAGAGAGAGAGAGAGAGAGAGAGAATGAATGAATGAATGAATGAAAAAGGAAAGGAAGGGAAGAGAGAAAAAAAGAAAGAAGGAAACAAGCCACCTAACCTAACCTAACCCCAGAAGAGAGAGAGAGAGAGAGAGAGAGAGAGAGAGAGAGAGAGAGAGAGAGAGAGAGAGAGAGAGAGAGAGAGAATGAACAAAGGAAAGGAAGGGAAGAGAGAAAAAAATAAAAAAAAGTAAACAACCCACCTAACCTAACCTCACTCCACGACCTTCCGACACTCCCTTACCAATGAAGAACCACACGTAGCTCTTCCCGTATAGCGTATTCTTGTAGATCTCACACAGCACCCTCCTGGCGGCGTTGACGTAGAAGAGGCCGACGATGATGCGCGCGTCCTGCCTCTTCAGGTTCCGCACGGCGTCGGTGGGGTCGGTCAGGAAGCTCTGGCGGGTCACGATCTCAATGTTGGCGTCCTTGCAGCGGAGTTCGAGGTCCTCCACTGTCTGTAAGGGCGTGGAAGGGGGATGAAGGAGGGGTGTTAGGTGGTTGTGGTGGTGGTGTGGGTGTGAGTTTTTGGTAGTTTTGCTTCTCTTCTTTTGCATTTCGAAGGTTTCCAGGGGGGTGAAAGAGGGGTGTTGGTGGTTGTGGTTGTGGTGTGGGTGTGAGTTTTTGGTAGTTTTGTGTTTCTTTTTCTTCTACATTTTGAGGTTTTCCAGTGTCTGTAAGGGGGATGAAGGAGGGTGTTGGTGGTTGTGGTTGTGGTTGTGGTGTGGGTGTTAGTTTTTGGTAGTTTTTTGTTTCTTTTTCTTCTACATTTCGAGGTTTTCCAGTGTCTGTAAGGGGGATGAAGGAGGGTGTTACGTGGTGGTGGTTGTGGTGGTGTGGGTGTGATCTTCAGTATTGTGGTCGTTTTCTTTTTCTTTTCTTTTACATTTTGAAGGTTTTCCACTGCCTGTAAGGGGGATGAAGGAGGGTGGTGGTGGTGGTGGTGGTGTGGGTGTAATCTTTAGTATTGTCGTTTTCTTTTTTTTTTTTTTTACTGGTGGGGGGGGTATTATTTATAGTACTAATATTCACCCCTATCCCGTAATGATATGCCACGGAAAATACCTAAATGTTTTCTCTCAACCAACAGAAGCCAAACAAAATAAAGCATAACTCGAATGAACAACTAACTGAAGGGGGATGAAGGAGGGTGTAACGTGGTTGTGGCGGTGGTATTGAGGCGTGTATTATTCACAGTACTAATATTCACACCTATCCGGTAATGTTATGCCACGAAAAATACCTTAAATGTTTCCTCTCATCACCAGCGTTGCCAAATGGTCGTACTCTGAACATGGCATTTATCATTTTAAGGCTCGAAGACTACCGCAACCACACAAACCACGATAGAATATTAAAGTTAGCGTTAAAACTGTTATTTATTGATGCTTTTTGTGTTTTTTGGTATAGTTATCCGTCAGAAACTACGACAATTCAATGCGATGAGTACGATAATTTGGCAACTATTCACCAGCAGAAGCAAAACCAAAAGCTGACCCCGAATGAATAGCTAACCATCCCCCTCCTTTGTCATTTTTCAGGAGCTTACCGAAATGAAGACTTCCTCGGCCTGCTGCAGGATGGCCACGCGGGACCAGTTGTACTTCTGCATGATCCTGATACGTGTGGGGTTGTGCACTGTGGCCGAGGGATGCGTCCTGAAGAAGGTAGGGAACCGCTGCCTGTCTGAGAGGGCGGGGGAGCTTGACCCGTAGGAGAGCTGTCAGGAGGAGACGGGAGTGGTAGGTGAGACGTGAGGGGAAAGGAGAAGAGGGAAGATGTGACGGGAGAAGAGTGGGGGAAAGGAAAAGGGGGAGGTTAGAGGGAGAGGGAGGAATGGGAATAGATGAGACGTGAAAGGGAAAAAAAAAGGAGAGGTGTGATTAAGTGAAGGGAGAAGGAAATGGATGTAGAAGATGGAGAGAAGGTGTGACGGGAGAAGAGTGGGGGAAAGGAAAAGGGGAAGTATGACGAGGAGGGGAAAAAGGGGGAGGTAAGAGGGAGAGGGAGGAATGGGAATAGATGAGACGTGAAAGGGGAAAAAAAAGGAGAGGTGTGATTAAGTGAAGGGAGAAGGAAATGGATGGAGAAAATGTGAAGTATGACGAGGAGGAAAAGGGAAAGAGGGAGGCGAGATGAAGTGGATAAAGAAAGGGGAAAGTAGAGTTAATTAAGGGAAAAGGATATAAATAAGAGGGGAGGACAAGTGAAGAAAGGGAGGGGCAGATAGATAGATAGATAAATAGATTAATTGATTGATTGCTAATTTCTTTTTTATAAGCCACATAATACGTAAAATCCTCAATAAAACTGCAGTGGAACATCATAATAGTCAATACTACAAGAAACAAAAATTCGGTTATTATCTACGCAATACTAATTAAAAAAAAGCTTAAATTATAGACAAAGTAAAATAGATAAAAAAAACAAAAGGCAAAAATTAATCACGAAACACACACACACACACACACACACACACCCACACACCCACACCCACCCACACTCTCTCTCTCTCTCTCTCTCTCTCTCTTTCGGCCACCTCTTTTGATTTTTTTTTTTTTAGGAGAAGCGAGTAGCGGGCTTTTTTTTTATTATTGTTTCCTTTTTTGTGTGCCCTTTGTTGTAACACACACACACACACACACACACACACACACATACACACACACACACAGATGCACAGGCACTCACCACCACCAGGTTCCACATTTTGGCCGCCTCCCCGATGGTAGTGCACACGGTGGAGCAGCCCCCCAGCAGCATGAGCTTGATGGGCTGGTTGTAGAGCAGGTCATACATCACCGCGGCACCCAGCCCTGGCTCGCACTGGGGGAGACCAAAGAAAGAGCGGCTAAAACAACGTAGACATAGGGCCGCTTTCACAGTCACTTTGTTTTGATCGTTACCAATGGCTGCGATCGCCGCTATTGTGTTTCCACGTAGAACTGGCGGTTGCGGGGTTAGCCTAGCCCTGCACCTTGCCACACACTCTCAACACCTCTCGCTTCCTCTGCAGCCGCCACTACCCCATAGGCCAGTTTCACGTGGAAAATTATAGCGTCGATCGCCGCCATTGGTAACGATCAAAACAAACAAAATGACTGTGAAAGCGGCCCATAATGATGATATGAGATCGTGTCCGGTGTCAAAGAAATGGAGGTCTGAATGATTTGTTTACACTTCAGTTTGGTGCCATCTTTTTCTTGATCGAGACGTGCCGCCGATCATAAACAATTTGGTTTTTCCCACATTCGTAAAGCCATTAAGCATTTTGATACATTTGATTAGTCTCTCTCGAAGACGACGATTCTTATGGGAGAGCAAAAGTCATAGGGTTTGTTGCACAAGGAGGAGATCTTTGTTGCCCTACATCGAACACTAAACTTAGCAATGTCCTTCGCAATGACGAGACCAAATCTGCATTTCATATTCCAAATGAGGTGTGACTAAACTATATTGTAGTAGTGGTATCACATCTTATTTCTTGAATGAGAAGATTTAATTAATAAAAAAGGTTGAGTGCAGGAGAAAAAATGGAAAAGGTACTAACAGGAAATGATAATTAATGGATACACAAATAGACAACAAGCCCTTACTCTTTAACGTGTCGGCGCCTCAGTTCTCCTGTTTGGAAAGCCTCTCGTAGAATTAGTGGGGTTTTCATGGACTGTTTTATGATCCTAGTGATAATTTTACACAACTTCAGTATATTGAACGGGAAATTCGCCCATGAAAACCGCATAATCTTCTCTGTGGGCTTGGGAAATAGTCGTAATGGGAGCCCAAGATGTTTAAGAAAGTGAACCCAAGCCGCATGAGAGTTCTCACTTACCAGGGAGTCGTTCCAGGCGAGGTTGAGCGTGTAGCCGGGCAGGAGGTCAGGCTTGGCGTTGACGTCCTCCATAGCGAGCATGGCGGCGGGCTGGCAGGCCTGGAGAAGGAGGAGGAGGTGTTAGGTTATCTTGTCTATTATTCTATGGTGGGGTTACACTCTCTCTCTCTCTCTCTCTCTCTCTCTTAGCCTTATGGGTGCCTACACATGAATAAACCATTTATTATTATTATTATTATTATTATTATTTTACACACACACACACACACACACACACACACACACACACACACACACACACCCCTGCCCTCTGCCTTACCTGTCCGCCCTGCCAGCCATCGGAGCCGCCAATGGGAAAGATGCCGCCAATGTTCAACAGCCTCTCCTTCACCGGCGTCGCGCTCCCCGCCGCCCACGCCACCACCCACGCCAGCACCCACGCCCACGACCACACCTGCAATGGGGGAAGGTCAGGTGTGGGTGGGCAGGTGTGTGGAGAGGTGAGAGAGGTGATGGGGAGAGGGTAGTGGTAGTGGTAGTGGTAGTAGTAGTAGTAGTAGTAGTAGTAGTAGTAGTAGTAGTAGTAGTAAGAGGAGGAGGACGAGGAAAAGTATCAGCAGTAGTAGTGGTCAGGGGTTGTATAAGAATGACGTGACTCACAAGGGGGAGGGACGGGGTATGGTGCATTATTGTGCGCCAGGGGGGTGGGGGGGGGATGGGTGGAGGCACACGTAAGGCAACATACTCAGATTGTGTGTCTTGTGTCTATAAAGAAATGTGAAAATCAAGTATGTAAATGGCAAGCGAACATTTCCATTTTAAATCTGTCTGAGATTCTTTAACACCCTAACATAAACTTATCAAGAAAAATACCTTAAGATAATAATAATTTGCTGGTATATCAGGCTAGACTTATAATAATATGGTAAAAAAATGGAAGTCTATCAAGGGGGGAGGTTACCAGCTGGCGTTATAATGCTTTTCTAGGGGGTATCTGGACTTGTCATAGAAGCAGTAGTAGTAGTAGTAGTAGTAGTAGTAGTAGTAGTAGTAGTAGTAGTAGTAATAGTAGTAGTAGTAGTAGTAGGAGGAGGAGGAGGAGGTGTGATTGGTTTTCTTATGTCCTAGGGTGACCTGCAGGCTGGAGGGAGTCACAGGGGAACAGATGGGGTGTAGGCTCTTGTAAAGCTGATGAGGGGCACGAGCCATTCCCCTCTTACGGTGCCCGAGGCGGTTCGCGGCTAACTGGCTGCCGGGCACTGACTCAACGCGGCTTACTCAAGGACTCGCTCTAGAATCTTGGGGCGTATCCTTCAGCGCGGAGTGCCAGCTAGTGACTTTTGTACGTGATAGATAATGATAATCTTACTGTTGTTGCAGGTGGAAGAGGAGGAGTTGTGGTGTTGTGTGTGTGTGTGTGTGTGTGTGTGTGTGTGTGTGTGTGTGTGTGTGTGTATTTAAATTGCTGGATGACACACTACTTACATTAATTATAAAAAAAGCACAGTAATATATCATCATCATCATCATCGTCGTCGTCATGAACTAATTCACCTTTTCTACCTCATAACAGAAAAAGAAAACAGGATTAATTTTCACAAACTCGGCAAAAAAGAAAAACTAGATAATATCGTCTTATCACCCTCTCTAGATTTTTATTTAACTTTTATTATTACGTATTATTATTATTATTATTATTATTATTATTATTATTATTATTATTATTATTATTATTATTATTATTATTATTATTTTCTTCTTTTCTATTCTTATATTTTATTTGTTATCATTAGTTTTTATTTGAATTATTAGGGGCTAATTTGTTTATATATTTTAGTGTTTTGATTTTTTTATGTACGTTCATATCATCATTTTTATTTATTTATGCTTGCCATTCATCCTTTTAACAGCTTCGGGTAACATTTTCCCGTTAAACCATATCGTAGAACCAAGGGCTTTAAAAAAAAAGTATTTGCTTGCTTAGTTTCAAAGGGTATGTTTCCAGTCTTACTTTCATTGCTTGCGAACTACTACAAACACTTATGTAGAGACTGGCACCGCTCAGTGACAATCCCTCATATCAGTTGTATCCAAAGGCAGAAAAATAAATTAATAGCGTTCCCCTGAGTATTTATTTTTCACGTTCAAAGTACAGGGCACCTCTCCTCCCGAAATTGACCTCTCTTTCGGCCACCTCTTTTGATTCTGTTTATGGGAGCAGCGGGTAGCGGGCTTTTTTTTTATTGTTTCCTTTTTTTTTGAGCCCTTGAGCTGTCTCCTTTGTTGTAAAAAAAAAAAAAAAAAAATTGCTTCAAACTACCACCTTTCATAAAACTACCCCCCCATGGAAATGCCCACAACCCCTACGAAAGTCTTGTCAGATGAGTGTGTGCTAGGGGGCCGCAATGTTTAAGAGTATATATATTTAGTCGTATTATAAGACATTTCGCCGCCCAAGAACACATATTTGACAAGGCTTTCGTAGGAGTTGTGGGCATATCCAAAGGTAGTTTTATGGCCCTGGTGGTAGTGTGACCCTTCCTCTGTACCATGAACCTAAAGAAACACTCATTAGAACCCGACTGACCCCTTCTTTGACCTTTAGAAATAGCTGATGTGACAAGCGAATGTGTCTTGTAATACCGACCTAGGGCCATATTCTTAAACGTTTCAGGGCTCATCCACCCACATTTGATCAGGCTTTCGTAGGAGTTGTAGGTATTTCCATGGGTATAGATTTATGACCCTGGTGGTAATATGACAAAGCTCCTGTACCATGAACGTGAAAAAAACTCATGGGAACCTTTCTGATAACCTTTGTGGCATTTATAAATATTTTTTGTTTGAGGAGGCAGCGTCTGAGCATACCACCCTTTCACTCACACATTTGATAAGGCTTTCGTAGGAGTTGTAGGTATTTCCATGGGTATAGATTTATGACCCTGGTGGTAATAATGAACGTGAAAAAAAACTCATGGGAACCTTTCTGATAACCTTTGTGGCATTTATAAGTATTTGTTGTGTGAGGAGGGAGCGTCTGAAAATACCGCCCTTAAATAGTTTTTGAGATACAGAGGTTAAAAGAGACCCCACATTGGGCTGCCCGACTGCGCCTGAGGGGAGAGTCGCATCCACACCGCGCGCAAGGAAAGGGTTAATTAAGGTTGGTATTGTCAGATGCTCCCACCCTCCACACCAACTATTTCCAAAGGCCAAAAAGGAGGTTAATCGAGTTCTAATGAGTGTTCTTTTAGGTTCACGGTACAGAAGAAGGCTCAGACTACCACCACGGTCATAAAAGTACCTCTGGAAATGCCCTAAACTCCCACGAAATACTAGTAAATTACGTGTTTTGGGGCGCAGAAATGTTTAAAAATATGGCCCTTAGACCAACCCCTTATGTATCAACTCCTTTATCTCGTTCATCTCTCCTTGTTTACATCTTTTGCTTCCATTCGAGCTTTCCTTCTTTCCTTCCGTTCTTATTTCTTTTCATTTAAATAGATGCACGACGGACTAAACAACACAAGGAGTACAGACACGAAGCAACGACTCGGAACAGTGTCACACGGATAGGTCAAGTAGCTCCTCCATAATTCAAGTCTTATGGATGGTCTTGGATTCCCTTGAAAGTTACACAACCGGTTTCAATACACGGATTCTTCTTTGTTGCATTTAAAAAGGAGGAGTGTAGTGGTAAGGGTATCGAATTGTCTTGAATATCGCACAAGCATTTTCAGTTTTTTCTTTATAGCATACAAAATGAAAAAGATGAAGTTAAAAAGAAAAAAAAGATTGCTGCGTTTTAAAAGGAAGAGTGTAGTTGTTAGGGTATCGAATTGTCTTAAATATTGCGCAATCACTTTCATTTTTTTTTCTTTATCGCATACAAAATGAAAAAAGACGAAGTTAAAAAGGAAAATAAATGATGGTTGCGTTTAAAAAGGAAGAGAGTATTCGTAAAGGTATTGAATTGTCTTGAATATTGCTCAAGCACTATTTGTTATTTCTTCTTTATCGTATACAAAATGAAAAACAGATGAAGTTAAAAAGAAAAAAAAAAAGATTGCTGCGTTTAAAAAGGAAGAGCGTACTCGTAAAGGTTTCGAATTGTCTTGAATATTGCTCAAGCACTTTGTTTTTTTTCTTAATCGCATAGAAAATGAAAAAGATTGTTAAAAAAGATAAAAAAAATTGTTGCGTTTATAAAGGAAGAGTACTCGTGAAGGTACCGCATTGTCTGGAATATTGCTCAAGCACTTTGTTTTTTTCTTAATCGCATAGAAAATGAAAAAGATTGTTAAAAAAGATAAAAAAAAAATTGTTGCGTTTATAAAGGAAGAGTACTCGTGAAGGTACCGCATTGTCTTGAATATTGCTCAAGCACTTTCATTTTTTTTTTGTTAAGCGCATAGAAAATGAAAAAGATGAAGTTAAAAAGAAAACAAAAGATTGCTGCGTTTATAAAGGAAGAGAGTATTCGTAAAGGTATCGAATTGTCTTGAATATTGCTCAAGCACTTTGTTATTTTTTTTCTAATCGCATACAGAATGAAAAAGATTGTTAAAAAAGATAAAAAAAAAGATTGCTGCGTTTATAAAGGAAGAGAGTATTCGTAAAGGTATCGAATTGTCTTGAATATTGCTCAAGCACTTTGTTATTTTTTTTCTAATCGCATACAGAATGAAAAAGATTGTTAAAAAAGATAAAAAAAAAAGATTGCTGCGTTTAAAAAGGAAGAGAATACTCGTAAAGGTATCGAATTGTCTTGAATATTGCTCAAGCACTTTAATTTTTTCTTCTTTATCGAATACAAAATGAAAAATATGAAGTTAATAAGAAAAAAAAACAAAAGATTGCTGCGTTTAAAAAGGAAGAGTACTCGTAAAGGTATCGAATTGTCTTGAATAATGTTCGAGCACTTTGTTATTTTTTTTCTTAATCGCATAGAAAATGAAAAAGA
Organism: Eriocheir sinensis; assembly: GCF_024679095.1. NCBI lineage: Eukaryota > Metazoa > Arthropoda > Malacostraca > Decapoda > Varunidae > Eriocheir > Eriocheir sinensis. The sequence goes on from NC_066538.1 coordinate 6,539,550, forward strand.
TTGTTAAAAACAGTGAACCCTACACTATGGACCGGAAACTTGCCCCAGCCCTGTCATTAAGCCGCGAATTTTAGAAAATCAATCGTTTTGGTGCGAATCGCCATAACTCCCTTATTTCTGGGGCTACATAAATGTTTTTAGTATCAATCGACGGCAAAATGAAAGGGCTATATTTTTTTTTAATAAGCGACCGTGCTCAAAAACCGACTCGAAAGGGCAAAAAAACGACTCTGAAAAAACCCTATTTTTGAGTTCCCAACCTTGAAACCCACTCATTTTTTGATAATTTAAAAAAAACTTATTTAACAAATACTTTAGCGCTATCAATGTGCTTTCCAATATGATGCATAACATTTCCCTAATCCCAGTAGTTTTGTCGCTAGAGCTTGAAACGTAAACCCTTTTGAGAGCGATTTTGACGAACTCCAGACACTTTGCCGTTATTGTCTAGTGTGGCCTTGCTATTGCCTCTAGAAGACTTCAAGCCAACCTTTTTTTTCCGTTTTTCTAGCTTTAAATAGTTTTACTAATACGCGCCTTCTTTCTTTGGGTCGTATTTTAAAACACTTGTCGCCCAAGGTCACGTATTTGGCAAGGCTTTCGTAGGAGTTGTGGGCATTTCCAGGGGTAGTTTCATGACCCTGGTGGTAATGTCTGACCCTTCCTCTGTATCGTGAACCTAAAGAAACACTCATTAGAACCCGATTGACCCCGTCTTTGGCCTTTAGAAATAGTTGATATGAGAAGTGAATGTGTCTTATAAAGTTTGAAGAGGGAGAGGAGGGAAAGCAAGCATCGAAGAAAGAACGAGGAAAGGAGGGATGGTAAAAGCTGAAAGTGGTTGAGTCAGGACCGAAGGGGCAAGTGAATGAATGTAGGGAGGGGATGTTTGCGGGGGAAAATGTCCAGAGGGGAATATGCCTAGGGGGAATGTATCCAGGGGGGAACGTGTCCAGGGGGTAATGTCTCAGGGGGAAATTGTCTAGGGGAATATGCCCAGGGAATGTATCCAGGGGTAACATGTCCAGGGGGCATGTGTCCAGGGAATGTCTCAGGGGGGAAATTGTCTAGGGGGGAATATGCCCAGGGGGAATGTATCCAGGGGGGAACGTGTCCAGGGTGGAATGTGTCCAGGGTGGAATGTGTCCAGGGGGGAATATGCCCAGGGGGAATGTATCCAGGGGGGAACGTGTCCAGGGGGGAATGTGTCCAGGGGGTAAAGTGTCCAGGAGGAATGTGTCCAGGGGAACGTGTCCAGGAGGAATGTGTCAGGGGAATATGCCCAGGGGGAATGTATCCAGGGGGGAACGTGTCCAGGGGGGAATGTGTCCAGGGGGGAACGTGTCCAGGAGGGAATGTGTCCAGGGGGGAACGTGTCCAGGAGGGAATGTATCCAGGGGGGAACGTGTCCAGGGGGGAATGTGTCCAGGGGGGAATGTCTCAGGGGGGGAAATTGTCCAGGGGGGGAATCTGGCCGGCGCCCGTCTTATAATACCGACCTTTGTGTAAAAAAAAAAAAAAATGAAGAGTAAAAGACGAAAGCTCACGGTCTGTACTTTAAGGCAGAAACAGCTTTCTTTTTTTTCCTCTTCCTTTAGCTGTAGATTTTTTCACTCGTACAAGCTCTTTCTTTGTCTCGTAAAAAAAGAGAAAAATAAAACTAAAATTAGAAAAAAAGTGAAAGGCGAAACCTCTGGGGATCATTAAGACTTACGTAGAACCAACTCTTTTTTATGTTATTTTAGTCTTTGGTTATTTCACTAAGACACGCCTTGATTTATCTTCCGTAAACTATATATTAAAAAATAAAGCAATATAAAGTCACATACTGTCACGCTCTTCTCCCCTCTAAATACCTGTAATCATCTCCACATTTATTACGAGGGGCAGGTGGAACAGTACCCATCATATAATATAGTCTCCCTTTAGTAACGTTCAACCTCACATAATAAAGAGAGACCGACCTTTACAATCACATACTTTCACTTTCTTCTCACCTCTAAATACCTGTAATCATCTCCACATTTATTACGAGGGGCAAGTGGAACAGTACCCATCATATAACATAGTCTCCCTTCAGTAATGCTCAACCTCACGTAATAAAGAGAGACCGACCTTCACAATCACATACTTTCACCCTCTTCTCACCTCTAAATACCTGTAATCATCTATTTATTACGAGGGGCAGGTGGAACAGTACCCATCGTATAACATAGTCTCCCTTTAGTAATGCTCAACCTCACATAATAAAGAGGAACCCACCATCACCGTCACATACTTTCACCGTCTTCTCCCCTCTAAATACCTGTAATCATCTATTTATTACGAGGGGCAGGTGGAACAGTACCCATCATATAACATAGTCTCCCTTCAGTAATGCTCAGCCTCACATAATAAAGAGAGACCGACCTTTACAATCGCATAGTTTCACCTTCTAACCTCTAAATACCTGTAATCATCTATTTATTACGAGGGTCAAGAGGAACAGTACCCATCATATAACATAGTCTCCCTTTAGTAATGCTCAGCCTCACATAATAAAGAGAGACCGACCTTTACAATCGCATAGTTTCACCTTCTTCTAACCTCTAAATACCTGTAATCATCTCTATATTTATTACCATGGGCAGGTGGAACAATACCCATCATATAACATAGTCTCCCTTTAGTAATGTTCAACCTCACATAATAAAGCGACCGACCTTCACAATCACACACTTTCACCTTCTTCTCACCTCTAAATACCTGTAATCATCTATATTACGAGGGACAGGTGGAACAGTACCCATTATATAACATAGTCTTCCTTCAGTAACGCTCAACCTCACACATTAAAGAGGGAACCCACCTTCACTGCTACATACTTTCACCTCTTTATCACCTGTCCAAACACCTGTAATCACCTTTATGCTAATTACTAAGGTGGGCAGGTGCAGATATATACCCATCACTAATCTTTTACTAATGTCCCACGGCAAGGAATGAAATGGGACACCCCTTCACTATCACAAACTTTCGCCTTCTTATCACCTGTCCAAACACCTGTGCACACTCACCTTCATGTTAATTGGGGTGGGCAGGTGCAAATATACCCATCACTAATCTTTCACTAATGTCCCACGGCAAGGAGTGAAATGGGACACACCTTCACTATCACAAACTTCCACATTCTTATCACCTGTCCAAACACCTGTGCACACTCACCTTCATGTTAATTAGGGTGGGCAGGTGAACCAGGTGAGCCTCATGGCGGAGGGAAGAGCCGGGAGGGAAGGAGGGAAAGCAACACTACCTCCTTCTCCTCCTCCTCCTCCTTCTCCTCCACCTTCTTCACTACCGCCTCCTCCCGTTCTTCCTCCGTTGGTGTGTGTGCTGGTGTGTGTTGGTGTGGTGGTGTTGGTGGTGTGCTGGGTGTGTTGGTGTTGTTGTTTTTGTTTTTCCGTGAGTGTTGCGTGCCCGTGGTGGAAGCGGAGGAGTGGAGGAAAAGGGGAGGAGGGAAGGAGGGAAAGGCTATTGATTGAAGGGATAGAGTCTGCGTGGTTTTGTGCTCCCTCTCTCTCTCTCTCTCTCTCTCTCTCTCTCTCTCTCTCTCTCTCTCTCTCTCTCTCTCTCGTATTTTTCGTTCCCTCCCTCCCTTTATTGTTTTCTTTTTTTTCTTTCTTTCCTTTTCATTGTGCCTTCATTTTTTTCGTTTTTTTTTTAATTATTTCTTTCTTTTTAATTTAAATTTTTATTTGTTTTTCATTCATTCGTTCTTTACTTCTTTCTCCTTCTTTCTTTCTTTCTTTCTTTCTTTCTTATTTTTCTTTTTTTCTTTCTTTTTTTTTCCTTTTCAGAATTTCTCTTCCCCAGATTACATTTTTTTCTTTGTTTCTTTGGCCTTCATATTATTATTATTATTATTATTATTATTATTATTATTATTATTATTATTATTATTATTATTATTATTATTATTATTATTATTATTATTATTATTATTATTATTATTATTATTATTATTATCATCATTATTGTCATTAGTATCATTATTATTACTATTATCATCATCATTATTATTGCTGGTGGGAAACAGAAAACACAAAACTCAAAAGAATATCACATGTATATTATTTACAATCCAAAGTTCTTTACTTGTATGATACAGTAGTAGTACAATATAGTAAGGTAGTAGTAGTAGTAGTACTAGTAGTAGTAGGAGTAGTACCAGTTGTTGTTGTAGTAGTAGTAGTAGTAGTAGTAGTAGTAGTAGTAGTAGTAGTAGTAGTAGTACCAGTTGTTGTAGTAGTAGTAGTAGTAGTAGTAGTAGTAGTAGTAGTAGTAGTAGTAGTAGTAGTAGTAGTAGTAGTAGTAGTAGTAGTAGTAGTAGTAAAATACAACACAATACAATTTTAAACGTCAGATCCACATCAAAACTCCACTTACAAGGTAGTGGGAGTAAATAAAGCTAAACACAACACAACAACAACTGTAGTAATCTCTTGAAAAATTACAAATAGGAGTATTATTGAAAAAAATAATTAGATGATCATATATACAATCACAACTATATATATGACCCTTATTTTTTGTTGTTCCTCATCCTATGAGCAACTATACTAATTTACTTACTTCATACAATTATTTCACCCCTGTAAGAATAAGACGCGTTTTACTTTTATTTACAGATACAGCAATTATTATTTTTGGCTCATGTCTATTTATCTATTCACCCATTCTTATGTACCTATCTGTATATACCTATTTATTATTTGTTTACTTAGTTATTTAGGTACGTATTCTATTCATATCACTCAAAGGAACTATTACAGGAAGGGAAATGTGCTTATGAAAAATGATAACCCGGCGTATGAACGATTATAATTATCATCCTTTTTTTTCAGGCATTTATTACTTGGCATCATTTTTTAACCAGTTGTTGTATGTTTGCTTGTGTGTGTGTGTGTGTGTGTGTGTGTGTAATTCACCACGGCCTGATCACGAGTTGGACTCGCTTTCGCCAGCAGGTACCCTCCCGACGTGAGCAAGTGCTCATTATTGTCGATCTCTGGGCACTGCCAGGATCCACACACCACACACCCCATCCCCCTTTCTCAAGGGGGGACAGTAACCACTCTTAGTCAACGGAAAGAATCAGGCCGGAGCGGGGCTCGAACCGTCGCCTGTTTGGCCGTGAAGCCTTGCAGCGCGGCGCTTTAACCGATTGAGCTAGCAGAGGGGTGTGTGTGTAATTCACCTCTTGGTCTGCTGCGGGTCTCTCTCGAGACAGCCAGCCGTTCCCCTACGGAAAAGCACAGAGCTCGTAGTACCGATCTTTGGGTAGGACTGAGACTACTCACACACAACACACCGCGACAACGAGGTCACAACTCCTCGCCTGACGTCGCGTACTGCTAGGTGAACAGGGGCTACACGTGAAAGAAGATAAACCCAACTTATTTTCACCCGGTGTGTGTGTGTGTGTGTGTGTGTGTGTGTGTGTGTAAAAAAAAAAGACCGAAAGTGAGTCAACACAGTGATTTTATAGATGACATTGTAACCTGACCCGTTTGACCAAACAACCATAGTAGCCAAGCAAGTGACCTTATAAATCAATCTCCTGACCTTATATCCCAGTGACCCCATATCTCGGCATTCTTAACTTGGTGACCTCATGACCTAGTGACCTGAACTTGACCTTGTAGCCTACTGACCTGACCCAGTGACCTAACCAGTTGACCTTTGACCTAGTGACCTTAGGAGTTGACCTGGTACCGAGTGACGGTGGGAATGGTGCTTCTGACCTGATAACACAGTGACTGGTGCCTTAATCTCCCTGACCTGGTGACCTCGTGGCTTGGTGACCTGACCTTGACCTCGCTAGACGCTTAAGATGATGGCCAGGAGGATGATGAGCACGATGACCCCGATGATGACTCCCAGGATGATCATTTTCTGTGGGGAGAGAGATGATGAGAGTGATGGTGATGGTGGTGGTGATGGTGGTGGTGATGGTGGCGGGGTCTGATGATAGTGGTAGTGACGGTTTAAGTGGTGGTGGTGGTGGTGATGGTGTTAGTGGTGATGGTGATGGTATTGGTAATGGTGGTGATCTTGATAGTGGTGATGGTGACGGAAAGTGTGATGATAATGAATGATGATAGTGGTAGTGGCGGTTTAAGTGGTGGTGGTGATGGTGTTAGTGGTGATGGTGATGGTATTGGTAATGGTGGTGATCTTGATAGTGGTGATGGTGACGGAAAGTGTGATGATAATGAATGATGATAGTGGTAGTGACGGTTTAAGTGGTGGTGGTGATGGTGTTAGTGGTGATGGTGATGGTATTGGTAATGGTGGTGATCTTGATAGTGGTGATGGTGACGGAAAGTGTGATGATAATGAATGATGATAGTGGTAGTGACGGTTTAAGTGGTGGTGGTGATGGTGTTAGTGGTGATGGTGATCTTGATAGTGGTGATGGTGACGGAAAGTGGTAGTGACGGTTTAAGTGGTGGTGGTGATGGTGTTAGTGTTGTGGTGATGATGATAGTGATGATATTAGTGATGGTTTTATTTTATTTACTCATCCCTTAAGACTCATTTTACTAATTATTCATCTTCACTCATTCTATTTTACTCATTTCACTCATCTATATTTTGCATCGTTCCTCTTTTGACTTCACTCACCCCCCCCCTCCCCTCCCCTCCCCTCAACTCAACTTATTCACAGCTTCATCCATGTTTTAATTTTGACTCATTCATACTCACTCTCACCCTCATCCAACTCCTGACCCCAGTTCGAGCCCCCCTTCTATCACCTTCAGTCTCCTCTACTCACCTTCCGCGCCTTCCCCTGGTACTTGAGCGCCTCCGCAGTCTGCACCTTCGCCTCACCCACGTACTCCTTGGCGCTGGACACGTGGGTCGCTATGTTGTCGACCATCACCCCCTGCATTGAGGAAGGGCGTTAGGGAGGGCTGGAGGCGATGGTAGTATAGGGAAATGATTGGCTGTGGAGGGTTGGTGTGGAGAGAGGGATGATGTGGGTGTGAATGGGAAGAGTGAAAAGGATGAGACGGGGAGTGAGTAGGGAAAGGGATGGGGGAGAAGGGTTACCGTGAAAGGGTTGATGTGTGTGTACGGTATTACTAGTCTTGTGTGCTGAGGAGGCTGAGGGGCATGCACGTAATTATTCCTTCTTCTCTGCAGCGTGTGTGGAAGAGTGCTGAGTCCAAGGCCACACCATAGAGCCGATTTCACAGTCCAACACAATGTCTTCGTAACAGCCCGAACCAAACTATAGAATCCCATACAATCCAAAATAGGGAGGTCTTCGATGCCACACTAAATACACAAGACTTTTCTAGTATAGTTTCATCAAATCTGTGAACTCAAATATAAACATCAGACACTGTACAAGGAAATTTCGAAGGCTCTGGTATTGGTTTGGGAGCTTACTAACCCATCATGGGGAACTGTGAAACTGGCCCTCAGCGACGATGAAAGGAACTCCCAACCAAGACCAAGGTACAGTCTTCTACCTTCAAATTCCGCCGCAGTGTTGCCTTTCTATCTGTCTTCTATCGATATTTTTATGCTGACTGGCCTTTTGAACTCGCTAACTGCATGCCTCCCCCCTCTTCGGTGCCCCGCTGCCCACGACTTTCTACTTTTGCTCATCCCTATGCTATCCAGATCCCTTATGCAAGAGTTAACCAGCTTCTTCATTCTTTCATCCCTTTCCCTGGTAAACTCTGGAACAGCCTCCCTCCGTCTGTATTTCCTCCTGCCTACTATTTGATCTCTTTCATGAAGGGAGTGTCAGCACCTCTCCAGCCGAAATTGACCTCTCTTCCGGCCTTTCGTTCTTGTCTCTTTTACTGGGGCAGCGATCAGCGGGCTTTTGTTTTCTGTTTGTTATTCCATTCAGCTGTTTCCAGTGATGTAAAAAAAAAATAATAATTGCAAGGCTGCGTACGAACTGGCGAACACATCTTACCCTCGCCATTCTCTTTGAAGGGGTGACCATTTTACTTAATTGATATGGAAGATTGCGGTCTGTTGGATGCGTGCGTATAAACTGGCGAACACCCTTTACCTAGGATCGGATCGCACTCTTACCTGGCCCTGCACGAGGACCGCCATGTCGACGAAGAGGTCATGGAGTTCTCTGAGGGAGGTCTCGAGCTTCATGATCTCCTCGTGCCGCGCCTCAATGTCCGCCAGCTGCTGCCGCGCCTGTAGTGTCTCCGTGATGATCTGACGGAGGAGGAGGAGGAGGAGGAGGTGTTGTTGTTATTGTTTTTGTTATTATAGGTGGTGGTGGTGGAGGTGGTGTGGTGTTGACATTGTTGGTGGTGGTGTTGTTTTTGGTAGTGGTGGAGTGGAAGGGGAGGGTCGAAGGGGTGTTAACAGAAGAAAAGAAAGAAGAGGAAGAGGAGGATGTGGTGTTATATATTTGGAGAGATTTACATAGATTTACATAGATATTGTTGTTATAGGAGGTGATGGGGGTGGTGGTGCTGACATTGTTGTTGTTGGTGGTGGTGGTGGTGTTGTTTTTGGTAGTGGTGGAGTGGAAGGGGAGGGTCGAAGGGGTGTTAACAAAAGAAAAGAAAGAAGAGGTAGAGGAGGATGTGGTGTTATGTATTTGGAGAGATTTACATATATTTACATAGATATTCAGGCCACACAGACACTACGGTTCAGAGAGAGAGAGAGAGAGAGAGAGAGAGTAGTAGTAGTAGTAGTAGTAGTAGAAGTAGTAGTAGGAAACATATATGATACAAATTAGGTAAGAAAACTAAAGTAATATAAACAAACCGACCCCCCAAAAAAACAACAAAAAAACAAAAAAACAATAACAACAAAACAAAAAAACAAACTAACCGAAAACAATCATGAACATTAAAATAAAGAAAAAGATAAAGAAAACCGAGACAAGAACCAAGCCGAACACAAGAAGAAAAAAGAGAAGAAAAGAAACACAAACAGACAAACAATCAAACACGCCTGACTTGTTTATACTAACCCCCTGTGTGAAGATCTCCAAGTTGTCCTTCTCCAGCATCTCGTCCAGCTCCTCTTCGGTGGGGTCCTTGCCGGCTGGGGGGGGAGAGGGGAGGAGGGGTTATCATCATCATCATCATCATCTTCATCATCCTTCTCCTCCTCCTCCTCCTTCTCCTCTTCTTCCTCCTTCTCATCATCATCATCATAATTATCATCATCATCATAACTATCATCATCATCATCATCATCATAATTATCATCATCATCATCATCATCATCATCATCATCATCATCCTTCTCCTCCTCCTTCTCCTCTTCTTCCTCCTTCTCCTCATCATCATCATAATTATCATCATCATCATAATAATTATCATCATCATCATCATCATCATCATCATCATCATCATCATCATCATCATCCTTCTCCTCCTTCTCCTCTTCTTCCTCCTCCTTATCATCATCATAATTATTATCATTATCATCATTCATCTTCATCCTTCTCCTCCTCCTCCTTCTCCTCTTCTTCCTTCATCTCCTCCTCATCATAATTATCATCATTATCATCATTCATCTTCATCCTTCTCCTCCTCCTCTTCCTCCTCTTCATCTTCTTCCTTCTCCTCCTCCTCCTCCTTTACCATCATCACCCCCTCATTAACCGTCCACCTTCAGCCTGCCTACGACTTAACCACCTTCAACCTGACCTCTCCTTCTTCCACTCATCTATACTTCTTTTCATAGGAACAACACTGATTAGCGAGCTCTCTTCTATTCACATTTATTTTTCCCCATGAGCTGCTTCCTTTACTATAAAAAAAATCCATCTTCCACTGTCTACCTCCATCCCGCCACTCACTTATCTGCAGCTGTCGGTGGATGCGGTCCTTGCACTTGTCTCTGTACTCCTCCTGCACGTGGTGGTATTGCGTCATCGCCTCCACGAACCTCTTGGTGGCGGCGCTGTGCTGGGTCCGCCGTATCCGGGCATCAGCGCTGTGCATCTCGCCATCAGGGTCAGTCTGGGGCGATAGCTCTGTGGGGGAGGAGGAGGAGAGGGGTGGTGGTGAAGGTGGTGGTGTTAGTAGAGGTGGTGGTGGAAGAGGAAGAGGTGTTGGAAGTGGTAGTGACGGTGTAGAGAGTGGCGGTGGTGGTGGTGGATATGAAGGTGGAGGTAGAGGTGGAGCTGGAAGAGGAGGAAGAGTTGGAGGTGGTAGTGATGGTGTAGACTGTAGACGGTGGTGAAGATGGTGAGGGAATGGAGTGACGGATGAAGAGGACAAGGATGAATGGTGGATGAAGGCGAGATATAGAAAGGACTTGTTTGAGGATGCATGGAGGTCGGTGTGGCCAAACGTGCGTCTTTAATTAGGACAGTCCGGTTACTTATCATTAGTTAGTTAGTTCGTGCATTTAGACTGAGGTTGATAATTGTTCTCGTTTGGGGGCGCTAGAAAAAATCTTGTATATTATTTTTACTATACATTAAGTAACGGAAACTCAAGTCCATGATAGAGGTTATTGAAGTTATCGTATGAAAAAGAGAGAGAGAGAGAGAGAGAGAGAGAGAGAGAGAGAGAGAGAGAGAGAGAGAGATTTTTTATTTGATTTGAAATGTTTATTGACAAATTTACAGCCAAAAGGATGGGGAGAGAGAGAGAGAGAGAGAGAGAGAGAGAGAGAGAGAGAGAGAGAGAGAGAGAGAGAGAGTTGGTGAAGTTTAGCAATCACGTGTTTCATGGAACCTTAGTTTTTATGGTCTTTTTCTCTCTCCCGCCCATACGACACACACACACACACACACACACACACACACACACACACACATGGAGAGAGAGAGACGGGGGGGGTTGAAGGAAGGGGTAACATATAACTCTCTCTGGTCTCACATACCGTAAAACGAAACACATTATCGAGAAATTATAAATAAAGACCAAGAGTAAATAGATAAAGTAAGAGAGAATAAATAAATAAACAAAGATAAGAAGGGGAGGTATATCAGAGCGAGTCATAAAAAAACGATAAAGAAACGTGACATAAAATAAAGATAAGGATGTGTAATAAAACTAACCTAAATAAACTGTTTGGAGAGGACGTGTGTTGCCATATTCGGATCATTGTTTTTGTCTCGAGATGGAATGGAGTCACGGAAGGATGCTGGAGCCTGTAGATGTTTTCGGCTCTTACAACAGCTATTTCCTAGGCCACAAGGGAGACTCGAGTTGGGTAGTCATAGTGTTGTTTTTCACATTCACGATGGAGAAGCCTTGTCACACTACCACCAGGCTCATGAAACTACCCATGGAAATACTAAAACCAGCTCTACGAAGGTCTTTTCAGATGTTTAAAAGGCCATAAAGGAGTCCAATCGGGTTCTCATAAGTTGTTTTTCACATTCACGGTGCATAAGCCTTGTCACACTACCACTAGGCTCATAAAACTACCCATGGAAATACTAACATAACCTCTACTAAAGCCTTACTAGATGTTTTAGATTATGATGGGCCTGTTATTCCACATTCACGGTGCATAAGCCTTGTCACACTACCACCAGGCTCATAAAACTACCCATGAAAATACTAACACAAGCTCTACGAAGGTTTTATCAAATGTTTTAGAATATGGGCCATTTCCAAGGGCCACTAAGGAGTCTAATTGGGTTCTCATAAGTTGTTTTTCACATTCACGGTGCATAAGCCTTGTCACACTACCACCAGGCTCATGAAACTACCCATGGAAATACTAACAACCTCTACGAAAGCCTTACTAGATGTTGTTGATTATGATGGGCCTGATATTACAGCAACTATATATAAAGTCCACAAAGATTAGTAGGTTTCTCATAAGTGTTTTTCCACATTCACGGTGCAGAAGCCTTGCCAAACTACCACTAGGCTCATGAAACTACCCATGGAAATACTAACATGTTCTACGAAGGTCTTATCAAATGTTTAAAAATATGGATCTGACCTCACCTATTTTCAAAGGCCACAAATATTAGTCGGTTTCTCATGAGTGCTTTCCACATTCACGGTGCAGAAACCTTGTTAAACTACCACTAGGCTCAAGAAACTACCCAAGGAAAGACTAACATAAGCTCTACGGAGGAGTCTAATCGGCCATGGAAATACACAAGCTCTACGAAGGAGTCTAATTGGCCATGGAAATACTAACACAAGCTCTACGAAGGAGTCTAATCGGCCAAGGAAATACTAACACAAGCTCTACGAAGGAGTCTAATCGGCCATGGAAATACTAACACAAGCTCTACGAAGGAGTCTAATCGGCCATGGAAATACTAACACAAGCTCTACGAAGGAGTCTAATCGGCCATGGAAATACTAACACAAGCTCTACGAAGGAGTCTAATCGGCCATGGAAATACTAACACAAGCTCTACGAAGGAGTCTAATCGACCATGGAAATACTAACACAAGCTCTACGAAGGAGTCTAATCGACCATGGAAATACTAACACAAGCTCTACGAAGGAGTCTAATCGGCCATGGAAATACTAACACAAGCTCTACTAAGGAGTCTAATTGGGGTCTCATAAGTTGTTTTATCACATTCACTACCATTAGGCTCATGAAACTACCCATGGAAATACTAACACAAGCTCTACGAAGGTTCTATCAAATGTTTAAGGGGATGGGCCTGACCTTACAACAGCACAACCTTGGCAGCCTTACCCTTTAGCTTCGCGTTGACCTTTGCCCCTGACCTCTTGATATCCGCCATGAGGTCATCCAACTCCTTCTTGAGCTCTGCGGAGACGGATGAGTGTTACTAAGGGAATGGGTATAATGGATGAAAAGGATGAGGGTGAGAGAGGTTGAGGGAATGAGATGATGGGTGAAGGTGGTGAGGGAATGGAGTGACGGATGAAGAGGAGAAGGATGAGTGATGGATGAAGGTGACGAGAGCGTTTGGGTGAGAAGTGGCGATGGTGATTTTAAGTGTGAAGGAGAGAAAGGGGAAATGAAAAAAGGGTGAGGGAGATTACGATAAAAAAGGGAAGTGGGTGAAATGGATGAGAGGTGGATTTATTATTTTTTTTATTTATTTATTTATTTTTTATTTTTGCAGCAAAGGAGGCAATTCAAGGGCGTAAATGGACTAGTGAGAAAATGGAAAAAGAAGTAAAGCTAGAAAAGGGAAGAGAAAGGGGAAGATAGGGAGATAGACGGAGAAGGAAATAGAGAGGGAAAGGAAAGAAAGTGGTAATAGGAGGAGGTGGAAAAGTAGAGGAAATAAAGAGTGGAAGAAGGAAACAAAGAGAAGTAAAGATGGAGAGGGGGAGAGAAAGGGAAAGATAGGGAGATTGATGATGATGGAAAGGGAGAGAAGAAAAAAAGGGTGATGATGGAAGAGGTGGAAGAAAAGAGAAAAGAAAGATGGAAGGAAGTAAAGATGGAGAGGGGGAGAGAAAGGGAAAGATAGGGAGATAGATGATGATGGAAAGGGAGAGAAAAAAAAAGGTGATGATAGGTGGTAGAAAAAAAGAGGAAATAAAGATGGAAGGAGTGAAAGAAAGGGGATTAAAGATAGAGAGAGGGAGATAAAGGGGAAGATAGGGAGATAGATGATGATGGAAAGGGAGATAAGAAAAAAAAGGTGATGATGGAAGGAGGTGAAAGAAATAGAGAAATAAAGATGGAAGGAATGAAAGAAAGAGGAGTAAAGATAGAGAATGGGAGAGAAAGGGAAAGATAGGGAGATAGATGAGGATGGAAAGGGAGATAAGAAAAAAAAGGTGATGATGGAAGGAGGTGAAAGAAATAGAGGAATAAAGATGGAAGGAATGAAAGAAAGAGGAGTAAAGATAGAAAGTGGGAGAGAAAGGGAAAGATAGGGAGATAGATGATGATGGAAAGGGAGAGAAGAAAAAAAAGGTGATGATGGAAGGAGGTAGAAAATAATAGAGAAAATAAAGATGGAAGGAGTGAAAGAAAGGGGATTAAAGATAGAGAGAGGGAGAGAAAGAGAAAGATAAGGGAGATAGATGAGGATGGAAGGAGAGAAGAAAAAAAAGGGTGATAATGGAAGGAAGTGAAAGAAATAGAGAAAATAAAGATGGGAGGAACGAAAGAAAGATGATTAAAGATAGAGAGAGGGAGAGAAAGGGAAAGATAGGGAGATAGATGATGATGGAAAGGGAAAGAAGAAAAAAAGGTGATGATGGAAGGAAGTGAAAGAAATAGAAAAGAGAAAGATGGAAGGAGTGAAACAAAGAGGAATAAAGATAGAGAGTGGGAGAGAAAGGGAAAGATAGGGAGATAGATGATGATGGAAAGGGAAAGAAGAAAAAAAGGTGATGATGGAAGAAGGTGGAAAAATAGAAGAAAGAAAGATGAAAGGAGTGAAAGAAAGAGGAATAAAGATAGAGAGTGGGAGAGAAAGGGAAAGATAGGGAGATAGATGAGGATGGAAAGGGAGAGAAGAAAAAAAGGTGATGATGGAAGGAGATAGAAAAAAAGAGGAAATAAAGATGGAAGGAGTGAAAGAAAGAGGAGTAAAGAAAGAGAAGGGAGGAGAGAAAGGGAAAGATAGGGAGATAGATGATGATGGAAAGGGAGATAAGAAAAAAAAAGGTGATGATGGAAGGAGGTGGAAGAACAAAAGAAAGAAAGATGAAAGGAGTGAAAGAAAGAGGATTAAAGATAGAGAGAGGGAGAGAAAGGGGAAGATAGGGAGATAGATGATGATGGAAAGGGAGATAAGAAAAAAAAGGTGATGATGGAAGGAGGTGAAAGAAATAGAGAAATAAAGATGGAAGGAATGAAACAAAGAGGAGTAAAGATAGAGAGTGGGAGAGAAAGGGAAAGATAGGGAGATAGATGATGATGGAAAGGGAGAGAAGAAAAAAAATGGTGATGATGGAAGGAGGTAGAAAATAATAGAGAAAATAAAGATGGAAGGAGTGAAGGAAAGGGGATTAAAGATAGAGAGAGGGAGAGAAAGAGAAAGATAGGGAGATAGATGATGATGGAAAGGGAGATAAGAAAAAAAAGGTGATGATGGAAGGAGGTGAAAGAAATAGAGAAATAAAGATGGAAGGAGTGAAACAAAGAGGAGTAAAGATAGAGAGGGGGAGAGAAAGGGAAAGATAGGGAGATAGATGAGGATGGAAAGGGAGAGAAAAAAATGTGATGATGGAAGGAGGTGAAAGAAGTAGAGAAATAAAGATGGAAGGAATGAAAGAAAGAGGAGTAAAGATAGAGAATGGGAGAGAAAGGGAAAGATAGGGAGATAGATGAGGATGGAAAGGGAGAGAAGAAAAAGAATGTGATGATGGAAGGAAGTGAAAGAAATAGAGAAAAGAAAGATGGAAGGAGTGAAACAAAGAGGAATAAAGATAGAGAGTGGGAGAGAAAGGGAAAGATAGGGAGATAGATGATGATGGAAAGGGAAAGAAGAAAAAAAGGTGATGATGGAAGAAGGTGGAAAAATAGAAGAAAGAAAGATGAAAGGAGTGAAAGAAAGAGGAGTAAAGAAAGAGAAGGGAGGAGAGAAAGGGAAAGATAGGGAGATAGATGATGATGGAAAGGGAGATAAGAAAAAGAATGTGATGATGGAAGGAAGTGAAAGAAATAGAGAAAAGAAAGATGGAAGGAGTGAAAGAAAGAAGAGTAAAGAAAGAGAAGGGAGGAGAGAAAGGGAAAGATAGGGAGATAGATGAGAATGGAAAGGGAGAGAAGAAAAAAGGTGATGATGGAAGGAGGTGAAAGAATAGAAGAAATAGAATGGAAATAGAATAGAATAGAAATATAATAGAAGAATAGAAGAAAAACAGAAGAAAGAAAGATGGGAATAATAATAATAATAATAATAATAATAATAATAATAATAATAATAATAATAATAATAATAATAATAATAACAACAACATAATACATATAATAGTAATAACAATAATAATCCATACCGTCACATGCAAACATACATACATACATACATAGGTCGTGTGTGTACATTTGCTCTTTGATGTGAACTTAAGCCAGAAAGGTTACCTAACATTTCCTGTGTGTGCGTGTGTGTGTGTGCGTGTGTGTGTGTGTGTGTGTGTGTGTGAAGTGTGCCACGGGAGACGGTACACACACACACACACACACACACACACACACACACGTTCCGTCAATATTACATCGTGTGGTTCAATTAGTTGGAGATAGGGAGAGGAGTTAAACGGAGGAGGAGGAGGAGGAGGAGGAGGACGAGGAGGAGGTGCATGAGTAAGCGGTGGTTATAGAGACAGTGGAGAGGAGGTAGAAAGGAGATAAGAGAGAGAGAGAGAGAGAGAGAGAGAGAGAGAGAGAGAGAGAGAGAGAGAGAGAGAGAGAGAGAGAGAGAGAGAGAGAGAGAGAGAGAGAGAGAGAGAGAGAGAGAGATTTACATAGAAAATCAGACCACCCAGACTTGGTGGTCTGTCCTTAAGCCTAAGTGATTTTACATTAATCAGAAGGCTCCTAAACGTTGCATTTCTACTCTAGTTGATATTAAGTTGAAGGAAATGACGGTCGAGCTTATTTTTGATGGAGTTAATCGTGTTACACTGGACCACTGACGGTGGAAGCTTATTCCATTCTCTCACTACAACGTTGGTGAAGAAAAATTTGGTGCAATCTGAATTTACTTGTCTACATTTGAGTTTTACGCCATTGTTCCTCGTGCGCAAAGTGTCATCGATCATAAACAATGTTGATCTGTCTACATTCGTGAAACCATTAAGTATTTTAAAACATTCGATCAGTTTTCCTCGGAGGCGACGTTTCTCAAGAGAGAACATGTTAAGGGTAGAAAGCCTTTCTTCGTAGGATTTGTTGCGCAAGGAAGGGATCATTTTCGTTGCCCGACAGAGAGAGAGAGAGAGAGTCGAGAGAAAATGAAATCAAGATGGATGAAGCGAATGGAGGAGAAGGAAAAGGAGAAACATGTAAAAAAAGAAAAGAAAATAGGAAAAAAAGATGAAAGAAAGAAAGAAAGGAAGGAAGGGAAGTAGGAAGAGTCATAACAGCAGTAGTAGTAGTAGTAGTAGTAGTAATTCCTCCCGAAATTGACCTCTCTTTCGGCCACCTGTTTTGATTCTTTTTTTTTCTTTTTTTTTTTGTAGGAGCAGCGAGTAGCGGGATTTTTTTATTTATTATTGTTTCCTTTTTTTGTGCCCTTGAGCTGTCTCCTTTGTTGTAAAAAAAAAGTAGTAGTAGTAGTAGTAGTAGTAGTAGTAGTAGTAGTAGTAGTGGTAGTAGCAAGGGAGAGGAGAGCTTAATCATCACCTTTACCTGTCCGCCGCTTACCTGGGTCGGTGGTGCTGGATGAGAGCATTTCCCCGTGTCTCTTGCGGACCTGTGCCACGGCCGCCTCGATCTTGCCCACGCCCTCCAGTACCTCCTCAACCTAGCCGAGCAGAAGGGTGAAAGGGAAAAGGTGAATTTGAGGACGAATACGAACGGAAAGAGAAGAAAGAAAGAGAGACGAAGGAGGAATGATGGGAAATGAAATGCGGAAAGAGGAGAAGGAAGAAGGGAGATAAAGATGGAGGAATAAATAGATAAAGAGGAAAGAGAGAGAGAGAGAGAGAGAGAGAGAGAGAGAGAGAGAGAGAGAGAGAGAGAGAGAGAGAGAGAGAGAGAGAGAGAGAGAGAGAGAGTAATATTTTTTTAAATTATAATTTAACATTCTCAGAATCTAACCTATCAATTATTACAAGAAGTTAATAGATAGATAAATAGATAGATATACAGATAAAAAAAAACAATAGTACAGTCAAATACAAGAAGTCAGTAGATAGATAGATAGATAGATAGATAGATAGATAAGTATAAAAAGGAAATAGTACAGTTAAGTATGAGAATATAGATAGATACATAGATAGATAGATAGATAGACAGATAATTATAAAAAGTAGTACAGTTAATATAAGTTGATAGATAGATAGATAAATAGAAATAAGTGAATTAGTCGTTGATAATCCAAGACAATGATAATAAGTACATAATTAAAGAGACTTATTATATTAGTTCTAAGGAGACGTTGAGTGGAGGTGAAGGACGAAATAATAGATAAAAGGAGGAAGGATAGATAGTAATAGATAGTGAATTAGTGATGACCTTGTGACCTGAAAGAGACGCAAGCTGGGACACGTGACCTCAAACTACCCATGACCTCTCTTGTGACCTCTCCCATGAGTTTGATATTGTTTTTTTTCTTGTCCTATTTTCTTTATTTTCTTTATTTCTTTTATTTTTGCTTTAGATTATATTTTGCTTCACTTTTTTTTCCTGTGTTAATTTATTTACGTCTTTTTTATCGTTTTTACTATCTTGATTTTCTTTTTTTCTTTATTTTCTTTTATTCTTTGTTTTATACTTTATTTTGTTATACATTTTTTCTTTGTGTTAATTTCCTTCCGTCTTTCTTTCTCTTTTCTTTTTATTCTTTTGATTTTTTTTCCTTTTTCTTTTTTTCTTTATTTTCTTTTATTTATTTGCTTTAGATTATTTTTCGTTATGCTTTCATTTTTTTGTTTGTGTTACTTTACTTACTACATCTTTCTTTTTTTTCTTTTTCTCTCAATTTTCTTTATTTCTTTATTTTTCTTTATTTTCTTTTATTTTTTGCTTCAGATTATTTTTCGTTATACTTTTTTTTCTTTGTGTTAATTTTTTTTTTCCTCTCTTTCTCTTTCCTTTATTATCTTTCTTTTTTTCTGTTTTTCTTTGTTTTCTTTTTCATTCAGTCATTCATTCACGCATTTTTTTCCGGTATTTATTTGATTTATCCATTCATTCATTCATTCATTCATTCATTTCTCTCTCTCTCTCTCTCTCTCTCTCTCTCTCTCTCTCTCTCTCTCACACACACACACACACACACACACACACACATTATATTTATTATCTCCTCTTCATCTATTTGTTAGTTATTTTTGTTTATTCATTATCTATCTATTTCATTCTTTCGTCACACACTTACCCTTGACCGTAAGTGGCGTGACCTTTTATTATTCTTTTATTTATCTATTAATCTATTTCTCTCTTTCTTTCTTTCTTTCTTTCTTTCTTTCTTTCTTTCTTTCTTCTTTCACACACTTATCCTTGACCTTAAGTGGCGTGACCTTGCTTAACCTGTTGACCTCGACTGACCTGCGAGAAGAACCGCTCCATCGCTGCCTGTTCCGCCGTGACTGCAATGTCGACTGTGACCTCAGCTTGACCTTCATCCTGGCCCTGGAAGGTGACAAACAGCCTGAGTTAGAAGCAAAAGTTACCACCCACCACCTTAGCTGACTCATTAGGAAGTGATTATCGAAAAGTAGGTACATTAAAGCACTTGACTAATATTACAGGAAGAAAAATAATACAGTACTTAAATAACAGTATAAGTTTTGGGTGTATATATGAATAATTTAGGAAGTGATTGTCGATAAGTAGGTACATTAAAGCACTTGACTGACATTATAATCACAAAAATAATACAATACTTTAATTACAGTATAAGTTTTGGGTGTATATATGCATAATTGATTGATCACACACACACACACACACACACACACACACACACACACACACTACAGTTTACAACGTTGCCACATTGTCGTACCCTGAACATTACATTTATTATTTTTAGCCTCCAAGACTGCCGTACCCACACAAATGATGTTAGAAAGTTAAGGGTATCGATGTTTTTATGTTCTTTTTTGCTATAGTTACCGGTTACGAAAATGTAATCCGCTGAGTACGATAATTTGGCAACGCTGATTACGAAGACAGACAGACGGAAGGCCAAAACATAAGTCGACTAACGTATCGATCGACTTGTCACATCCATGAGTTCCGTGGGCGTCCCCTTTGCCTCCTCCGCTCAAGGTTGTTGCTTCGTACGGATACAACGTTTTGAGCAGCGGAAGTAGAACGTTTCGAGGCCGTAAAAACAAACCGTGACAACGAGCAAGAAAATATCAAACAAACACCAAAAGGAAATGACAAAAACGAAATAGGCTCAAGATGGAACTAGTTTTTTTTCAGTACCTTTTTACTTTATTATTACTATTATTATTATTATTATTATTATTATTATTATTATTATTATTATTATTATTATTATTATTATTATTATTATTATTATTATTATTATTATTATTATTATTATTATTATTATTATTATTATTATTATTATTATTATTAGTAGTAGTAGTAGTAGTAGTAGTAGTAGTAGTGGTAGTAGTGTTACTATTATTATTATTATTATTATTATTATTATTATTATTATTATTATTATTAGTAGTAGTAGTAGTAGTAGTAGTAGTAGTTGTTGTTGTTGTAGTGTTATTATTAT
Organism: Eriocheir sinensis; assembly: GCF_024679095.1. NCBI lineage: Eukaryota > Metazoa > Arthropoda > Malacostraca > Decapoda > Varunidae > Eriocheir > Eriocheir sinensis. Next base: position 6,559,877 of record NC_066538.1, read on the forward strand.
TATTATTATTATTATTATTATTATTATTAGTTGTAGAAGTAGTAGTAGTAGTAGTAGTAGTAATATGTTTCGGTCTGGTGGATTATCAAACTCATGCTAATTGTTTGCATACTATCATTTGGCGACGAATTGCGTGAGTCATTATGGAACAACTGTTATAACATGTGTGGGCGCCTTACCTTACAGCTCGTGTGTGTGTGTGTGTGTGTGTGTGTGTGTGTGTGTGTCGTCCATTAGTGATGTTAGAGATAAAGAAAGTTGACATTTTACCTTTTAATTAATGCACCATGCACACATACATTAATACATACATACATACACACATACATAGGCCACAAACATACATACATACACATAGCATGGAGATTGACATACAAGCATACAAAAAAATGGAGAGAGAGAGAGAGAGAGAGAGAGAGAGAGAGAGAGAGACCTTAATTATTATTCCTCAGCTGGCACTTGTCGAACTTGGGAAGAGAATATTAAGTAAAACAATTATTTCCCGTTTTAGAACAGGAATGAATCATACACGTGTGTGTGTATGTGTAATTCACCACGGCCACGACACGAGCAAGTGCATGTTCATTATCGTCGTACTGCCAGGACCTTCACCACACACCCCATCCCCCTTGCTCAAGGGGGGACAGTAACCACTCCTAGTACACGGAAAGAATCCGACCTGAGCGGGGCTCGAACCGCCGCCTGTTTGGCCGTGAAGCCTTGCAGCGCGGCGCTCTAGCCCATTGAGCTACCAGAGCGGTGTGTGTGTGTGTGTGTGTATAATTCACCACGGCCTGATCACGTGTATGTGTGCGTGTGTGTATGTGTGTGTGTGTGTGTGTGTGTGTGTCATAAGTAGTGATAAGCCTACACAGTTTCATCCCACTTAGCAGGAAGACATTACAACACACACACACACACCAGTGGTTCCCAAACTTTTTTACATGATGCCCCCTATTGATTTATAAGAAATCCTCACGCCCCCCAATCCTTTGTATATATATATATATATAAATATATATATATATATATATATATATATATATATATATATATATATATATATATATATATTGAAACTCACGTGAGGAAGATTCAAACTGTTACTCCTTCATGTGTGTGTGTGTGTGTGTGTGTGTGTGTGTGTGTGTGTGTGTGTGTGTGTGTGTGTAAAACTGCAATTTTTGGCAGATGGGATCACGCCCCCCCCTGTATCCAGCTCACGCCCCTCCAGGGGGGCGCACCCCCCAGTTTGAGAACCACTGCACACACACACACACACACACACACACACGAGTAACTCACAGCCTTTAGCTCTTGCAGGCGGTCACGGATCATCTTTCCAAGCCTCCTCTTCCCTTCCTCTTCCTCCTCTTGTCTCTCCTCTTCGTCCTTAACACCACACACCCACACCAACTCTACACACGATGGTATCTACACTCGTATGACCTCCGCTCTACACCTCGTCCCACACATCACTATTAATAACCTTGCCTCACTCGTATTGCAGTAAAAGGTATCACAATATATATATTTCAACTTGTCCTTTGTTTCTTTCTGTCTCACTTCTATTCACGTAAGGTTTGAACGCTGAGTGAGTGAGTGAGTGAGAGAGGGAGTGAGTCAAGAATATGTCACCCTCGGAGCTGAGTCAGTGAGTGAGTGAGAGAGAAACAAAAAAAAGAGGGAGAGAGGGAGGGAGGGAGAGATAGTAAGTGATAGTGTGGCAGACACTGTGCGCGCGCAGGACACACACACACACACACACACACACACACACACACACACACACACACACACTTCCTTTACTTAGTTGGGTAGTCTGTTATTAATTCATCTTTTTATTATTATCATTATTTATATATTATTATTATTATTTACTATTATTATTATTGTTGTTATTTTTCTTGTCGTTCTTGTTGCTGTTGCTGTTGTTGTTGTTCTTGTTGTTCTTGTTTTGCTACGACGGTAGATTTTTTGTTATTTCTTTGTTTCGTTTTATTTACCTTTATTTTTCTTTTAATGTTTTTTTTTTTGGTTTGAGTTCCTGTGTGTGTGTGTGTGTGTGTGAGAGAGAGAGAGAGAGAGAGAGAGAGAGAGAGAGAGAGAGAGAGAGAGAAACAGACAGACAGACAGACAGAGAAAGAGCAGCCTCCCCCCTCCCCTTCCCCCTTCCCCCTCCCCCCTTCACAACAGGTACATTCATTCCCATCTTATCTCCTGTTATCGGCGTCATTGTGTCGGTGAGGGAGGGAGGACACGGGCAGGTCGAGGCTCACCTGCTCAAGCCCAGACTCACCTTCCTTCACCTGGCCGGCACTCCTTGGCGCTTCATTACACCTGTTACACCTGTCTCTACAAGCAATCACTCCCTTCCCTACCCTCCAGTTCCCTTCCCTTCTTTCCTCCTCCTCTGCCTAAATGTCGCTCCCTTTGCCTTTCCCTTTATTTCTCTTTCCCTTCCCCCTCTCTCCTTCCCTCCTCCTCCTCCTCCACATCATCATCATTATCATCATCATCATCATCGTTCTTCTTCTCCTCCTCCTCCTCCTCCTCCTCCTCCTCATCATCATCATCATCATTCTCCTCCTCCTCCTCATCATCATCATCATTATCATCATTATCATTATCATCACCATCATTCCTCCTCCTCCTCCTCCTCCTCCTCCTCCTCCTCCTCCTCCTCCTCCTCCTCCTCCTCCTCCTCCTCATCATCATCATCATCATCATCATCATCATCATCATTCCTCCTCCTCCTCCTCCTCCTCATCATCATCATCATCATTCCTCCTCCTCCTCCTCCTCCTCCTCCTCCTCATCATCATCATCATTCCTCCTCCTCCTCCTCCTCCTCCTCCTCCTCCTCCTCCTCCTCCTCCTCCTCCTCTCCCTCCTCCTCGTCCTCCTCCTACTCTTCCTCCTCCTCCTCCTCCTCTTCCTCTTCCTCCTCTTCCTCCTCCTCCTCCTCCTCCTCCTCCTCCTCCTCCTCCTCCTCCTCATCCTCCTCCTCCTCCTCCTCATCCTCCTCCTCCTCCTCCTCCTCCTCCTCCTCCTCCTCCTCATCATCCTCCTCCTCCTCCTCCTCCTCCTCCTCATCATCATCATCATTATCATCGTCATTCCCCTCCTCCTTCTCCTCCTCCGCCTCCTCCTCCTCCTCTTCCTCCTCCTCCTCCTCCTCCTCATCATCATCATTCCTCCTCCTCCTCCTCCTCCTCCTCCTCCTCCTCCTCATCATCATCATCATTCCTCCTCCTCCTCCTCCTCCCCCCGTTCGCCTCTTACTCTCCTCCTCTGTATGCACAAGAGCTTTTAATTTATTTATGTTGCATCGGAATGACATGTAATCTAACTAACTAACTAAGGGGGAGCATACACCCTGGGGCGCGTCGCTTCACTCACTCGCCGCCTCCACACCTGACGGTCTCCCCGAGAAGCTCCCACGCAGCTGCCCTATTCGTTCCAAGCCTATGCCGGCAGGATCGATTGACTTGTCCCAGCCATGAGTTCCGTGGGCGTCCCCGTGGTCTCCTCCACTCAGGGTTGTCGTCTACAGCAACAAATCTGTCAGCAGGATCGACATCCGGGAGGCGCGCCACGTGCCCATATAGCCGGAATTAGCGTTCACCGACTAAGCTGAAAGCACCTCGATTCAGTTTTATCACGCAATTCCAGCGATACCTCATGATTCTGCGAAGCCACCCAGCACTAAAGGTATCGACACACGTCTCCAAGTCATTATTCAGTGTCAATGTCTCAGCCGTACAGTAAGACAGGGAGCACAAGTGACTTAATAATTCAGTCTTTGTCCGCCTGCATAAATATCGCCAACGCCATATACTCGTGTTGAGCGCGTCCAAAGCACTAATAGCCTAAACTTACCTGGAACCGTCAATAATGCTTAACTGATAGACTTGCACGCTTTGATAGGGAGCATAACAATAATAATAAATAACAATCTCATTATACGATAAAAATAATAGGAGTAAATGTAAGAATGCTGATAATCTCATTAGTTAGCGCATCAAATAGAAAAGGTCAAAGTCGAAGGTATGATTAGTGAGTCCGGGTGAACTGTATAGGGTAAGACAGTGGGGGAGAGAAAGGGAAGAAAAATATTTACACAGAGTTACATAGATATTCAGACCACATAGACCCCTGTCCTCAAACCTAAGGGCAATCATATTAAATAAAATGCCATCAAGACTGCATTTCTGATTTAGTGAATATTAAATTGAAATGACATGTTGGTTGGTCGAGTTTGTTTTTAAGTGAATTAATCGTACTGCACTGGACCGCTGAAGGGGGAGTTTATCTACTCTATTAAACGGTGGTGGTGCCGTCTGTATTTATTGGTTTACACTCAAGTTTTGTGCCATTATTTCTCGCTCGGAACGTCTCGTCGATCATAAATATTTGGAGTTGTCATTCGTAAAACCATTGAGTATTTTGACACATTTAAACAGTTTTCCTCGGAGGCGACGTGTATCAAGGGAGAACAGCTGAAGGGATTAGAGCCTTTCGTCGTAAGGTTTGTTGGCAAGGAGATCATCTTTGTTCCCCGACGTTGAACACATTCTAATTTAGCAATGTTCTTCGAATCGAAATTGACCTATCTTTCGGCCACTCCTCTAACTCGTTATAGGAGCAGTGAGTAGCGGGCTTTTTTTCACATTTGTTACCTTTTTTTATGCCCTTGAACTGACTCCTCTGCTGTAAAAAACAAAAGAGTGGTGGGGAGACCAAAACTGTACTGCATATTCCAAGTGGGGTCGGGCTAAATTATTATACAGTGAGAGTATCACATCTTTATTCTTAAATGATAGGTTTCTTTTAATGAAGCCCAGCATACTATTCGCTTTGTTTCCTGCGTCAATGCATTTTTTATTAGTCTACCCCTCAACCTCATCACTATTCCCTCTCTTCAGTATATGCACCTACATATATTCGACTGATCTAATCTCTTACGTTACATGCCGGAACTAGAATTTGAGGGCGGAGAGGGTGGAAAGGAGGGAGGGTGAGTCAGATGCATGCAGACCTAGTTGT